>NC_045756.1:12720323-13015323 GCF_008692095.1 Etheostoma spectabile | reverse complement strand
CTTTGATGGCCACATCTCTCCGAGTGTCACCTTCACGTTATTATATTACAAAATACTGATCAGTTTAGCTTTAAAAAAAGAAGACATATTTTTTTAAGAGTCAGCCACTTGCACAACACATGTCAATTATGACAATTTGCTCAATAAAATGTAGATTAATGCCTTTTTTTTCTTCTTCTTACAACTGGACTGTGAATGTGTCACCTGTTTCTGCTTAAGTCAACCCAACATCATTGCTGCTTTATTTATTCCAAACTGCAATACTCCTCTAAATTCCCAATTTTAAACTACAGCTCATTTGACCATACATGCACAGAGGCTGTGTAAGTCTCGAGGGCTTAGAAATGAAACCCCGAAAACGTCCTCCTGTCGGAGCAGACACTTCAGCCGGGTCAGAGGTTAGAGGCCTCGAAACCCACCGACGCTCTTATGGAGTTATCCCACAGGGTATGAGGACATGTGTGTATGTGTTAAGGTGTTACATGCCACGTGATAATGGGTGACTCAGAAGCAGATAAGTGTGAAAAAAACATAAGTGAAATGATAAAAATAGACGTGTTGAAAAGTCTGAAGACGGGTGCCCGGATGGCTCAGTTGGTAGATCAGGCGCCCTTATATAGAGGTCTACACCTCATTAGAGCAGGCCTGGGTTCGACTCTGACCTGGAGCCCTTTACTCCATGTCTTTCCCCCCTCTTTCTCCCTTTTCATGTCTTCTGCTGTTCTATCAAAATAAAGGCTGAAAATGCCCCAAAAAATAATCTTCAAAAACAAAAATCTGAAGATGGCATCATACTCTATAGCGCAAAATGAGTCCTGTTATCTGTACTGATCCCACACTGCAGCCAAGTCACTGGAAATAACAAAGGAAAATGGAAGGAAATGGATTAATATGCTTTTAATGTGAACGATTAAATAGCAATGTCCTTTAGTGCCGGCATCAGGACAAGCCATTGCACACAGGATATCTAAAACCCAGATTACTAGCCTAACATCTCTTGTGACAAGGCTCCAGGAATCCAAAGCGATCCGTATGTTGTTCTCCCCTTCTGTGTTTGAATAAAACAATGCATCCAGCGGGGTGGGGGGGTGGGGGGGGGGGTAGCAGGACTTTCTAATCTCGTTAAAAATAGCTAAAACCTTGGCAGAGCTGATGTACTGGTGGTGGGATGTTCACTGTTCACGGGAGCCACTAATGCAAAAGCACCTTGTCACGGGGACTCAGGAAAGTCCCGGATCAGATGACAAAAAGGGATTTAGCAGAGTGCAGACCAGACTGCGGCTGCACTGAGATGATTATTTCTACTCCCAGGCTTTTTTTTAATTCCCTATTTTCTGCTTTTATTCAATAGACATGCAGGAGAGCATGCGAGATTGTTATAAAAGGGGAAATGATCAAATCGTGACAATGTAACATTTAAAAAGGAGAAATTGAAAGTTGAATTCATAAGGAATAAAACACACTCTTGTTCTTGTTTTGCTAGTGCAGCCTTACTTGGTCTCAGAGCTATGAGTGGGCCCAAACATCAGTCCCGACCCTACATGAACCCGCAACATGTCTCCGTCCTGAGCCGAGCCTGAACCACAGCAGCCCAAGTCCAATTAAAATTCAGACTGTTATTGTAATTTGCTGTATTACAGAGGGAATGCATAACAATTCTCATGATTAATGAGTGGCGGTACAGTAGTCAAAGTCTGTGCCAGCCTGACTAGGGTTGAGTACCGAAGTCGGTACTTTTTATGGTACCGATCGAATTACGTCGCCACTACCGAAGAACGATTCACGTTAAATGTAGCGGTGCCAAATTTCGGTGCCTGTGAGCGCGTCTGGGTACCATTAATGCGAACTGTACCCAACCCTGACCCTGACACGCAGCTTGGACCCGTCTGAACCCGACGGATCGGGTTGGGGCCAATCGGGTTCTGGAAGAGAATCAAAGCTCTACTTGGTCTGGTATGACCAGTAGCTTACATCAGAGATATTCAACAGGGGGTCCTTGTCCCCTAGGGGGGGTCCACAGAGTAAGTAATATGTCTGAAAATATACAATAATATGAATCCAACCGATTATTAGGAAATATAATTTGGCCTTTTTGTAAAAAAAAACAAACACATGTAATTTAAACATTGAAGATAATCTTAGCAGCCATATGGTAGCCATGCAGTTAAGATGAAGGATTCACTGTGCCTTCAACATGCCATAATATATAATATACTGTATATCTTTTCATTTTCATCCATCCGGCCCAGTTTAACATGCAACTTAATTGTATACAACATATGTCCAGTAGTAGGGGCTCCCTGCTCCGTCTCTCCTGCAGCTAAGGGGCCCTTGACCCCTGGCTTACACTATGGTGGCTAATGTGAACAAGCCTTTGGTAGTCAGTCAATAACACTCTTACTTTCATACTTTTATCTCTGATTGTTAATGATCCAGCCATGATTATTTATAGTTTTTAACCATCATCATATCATCGCCTGCTGCTGGCCAGTAAAAGCCACATAGGATCCCTTTAATTGCTGCATAGTAGGGATGTTGTCTCCCTTGATGCCTTCAGATATTAGACATGCCTAAAAGAAAGGAATTGGAGTTATGTTAAAGGATAAATTATCCTAATCAAAAATCTTTCACACCACGTGTTTCAGTTCATGTTGATTTTATTGCAAAACGTGAACGCACACTTCTATAGGCTGAAATACGTGCCGCCAGAAACTGAATTTGTATATGAATATTTGAATATGAATCGCTAAACTTGACTAATTGCATTGAAAAATCTGAATTTGAATCACATCATTTGAAATTGTATTGTTTCATTTGAATCATTGCAGTGAAAAACTGAATCTGAATAGTAGAATTTGAAATTGAATTTATCTGTACTGGAACTGAAGTCCAACACAATGTCATCTTCACTGAAAATTCAACTCTCTACATATCTTCACATTCAGTTCTCACAATTCAATTTCGAGCGCAGATGAACTATATGTGAAGATAAAAAAAAGAGTTGGTATTTCATTGATGATCAACTTTTATTGGACTTCAGTTCCAAACAAACAACAATTATTTAAGTTCAGCGATTCAAATTCAAATATAAATGATTGAAATTCAGTCTCTGGTGGCACATGTGTCGGCCCATGCACCTCGTCCTGCACACTGTGCTGCTGAGTATCTGGCTTAACACATCACCAGACCTCAGCCGGCGCCTCTGAGCTGCTCTCTTATCATCACACCATGTGCTGAGATACAGAAAGGTCACCCAGCATCTCAACCAGGAGACATCGCCCAGACCAGGGTGCTGAGGTGCTTTGCATTTTTTATTTGATGTATGAAGGCAAACAGCCTTTTCTTACTGTCTGTTTTGTGGGGGTTTTCCCAGCAGCAGGGAGAAGACAGAAAAGAGAAGAGGTCGCTGTTTTTGTGTTGTGTAACCAGGACTGATCCACTTCAGGACTGAGCTCATCTCCAATCTACCAGCAGCGGTTTGATTCCCTGATTTCGCCTCCTTAAACCAGCCGGGCCAGCCCAGTCCAGCTCCGCTCGGTCCCGCCTGAGCCAGCTCTCTCCTCTCTTCTGATCCCAGCCAGGCCGCCGTCTCCATGGAGCGCGTTCAGCACATGACCAAGTCGGCCATTCGCCGAGCGTCTCAGATCGAGGTGAACCCGCAGACCAAGAGGAACCTGCAGGAGCTGTTCGTCAACTTCACCCTCATCCTCATCTGCCTGCTCCTCATCTACATCATCGTGCTGCTGAGCAGCTGAGAGCGGCACAGCCACCCGCCGAGGGAGTTGGGCATGGCGGTGCGGCTGGGGGCCAGGGGATTGGCTGAGATATGGGCTTTCCAAAACAATATAAAACAATAATATTCTGGCTGCACCATATATTGCACTCACCGTATTAACTGCCGCAATACAACACAATCAGTAGGAAACTGCACTTTAAAAAAAGGTTTCATTTAAAGTCCATTCAATGTTCAATTTGTTCAATACACCAACGTCGGAAATGATTTCCTTTCATTATTTAAAAAAAAATTCAACAAGGAATTTGTTGTATGTTAGCAGAAACACTGAAAGCAGCAGAACTGCAGATCTGAGTCAGTTAGATGTGTGCTGTATGTATTTAAGTAATACTTTCATTGCAAAAATTGAACAACTTTATTGCATATTTTCCTCATATCATGCAGCCCTAAATGATATCAGCCTAACCCTGTTTGACCACATCTATAAAGACGGATCATGGAGGTCAAATTAATCCATGTGAATACAATAATGGCCATACCCTCTCGAGTTGTTTCCATCAGAGCTGATCAGGGATCAGTTTGCCCGCCTCCCGCTCTGGAGGGAATGATCAACAGTTTCAACTACACTCATATACTGTGTGTGTGTGTGTGTGTGTGTGTGTGTGTGTGTGTGTGTGTGTGTCTTCCTGCTGCTCATTCAAAATAACACCCTGCCTAGTGATTACATTGCAATGTGTTGAGAAGACAGGACTCCCTCCATTCAAGGCACACTGTAGGACATTGTCTCCTGCTTTAGTATTAATAGGTACAATGGTTATAATACTGAAATATCAATACACAACTGTTTAATTTCTGTTCCCATAAGCTCTGTTGCTTCATGCAGCCCACCAGGTTTCTGTACTTACAAACTTCTGCTGCCATCTTGGCGGATATTAGAGCCTAAAAATCCAAAATGTAGCCAGGAAAGCAACAAACACCGTGGCTGACCCTGATTGGCTAAGGAACCTGTCAATTAAGTCCCTTTCATGATCAGTATGACAGATGACCAACTGTGTAATATCTGCCAAGTCTGTAGCATGTCTCATATTACACTTTAGTGTCCGTTTCTTGCCTGACATGTACCACTTATGATACTGAGAGATAATTCGCAGTACTGCAGGCCTATAGAGGGTGTGAAGAATCGACTGAGAGCGTATTTAACCTTTAGGCAGCTAGCCTGCAGGTGTTTCTGATGGGCTACATGAACATTTCACTCAGAATTTACTATGTTAGGTATGGAATAAACTTGGCTTGGGCTTCAGAAATCAATACGTTAGTGGAAGTGTGCAAATAAAAACACAATGTACACACACACGCGAAGGTCTGACACATACACTACATTATCAGTTGTGAAGAAGACTTCACTTTGCATGGCGTGAATTGATTTAATGAAGTTTTCTGTTTATGCCATTTAAGTTCTGTTTAGATACATCATTATTATTGACAAACGCTGACATTTTTGATGCTGGCAGTGACTGTGTATAAAAATAAACTGTAAAGTCAGATGTTTATTCCACAAGAATCTAATATATATTTGCAAAGATTTAAAAAAAAAAAAAACTTGTAATTTATCCTCAATATATTGTTATGAATGAACGTGTAAAAATATGAATTCTATTTCAATTTGGGATTCAAAATTATTGAGAAGAAATAGCAGTTTTTTCCTTCTATGTGTGTTTGTAAATTGCACCACATGGCTTTTGAACTATGGAACACTAAAGAAACTGCATGTCAATAAAATAAAAGTGGCTTCTCCTACTACAAGTGTGGATTATTTTATTTTTGATTTATTGCACATCCTAATTTGACATTTTTGAAAGCTATGGATTTAGATGTAAGAATCACTGAAGTCACTAAAGAAGCTTCAAAGGCTAATTTGACCCATCTGTGAGTGTATGAAGGTTAATACATCACACTGGTTTGCACTGTAAAAATAAGAATATAATATAAAATATAATAAGAGTCTGAAGATCTGACACAACTTTTTCCTTTGTTTGGAGCTGTTTACAGCTACTATTTTCTAATATTTCTATACTAACAAAAGAACAAAAGATTTATTCTTATAGCTAGTTTCTGCTGCCCCTTAGTGGCCGAAAATAGAACAACAGCATCAGATTTAATTAGTCATAGACAGTTAAAGAAATGGACCGACAGATCCCGTGGTTCTGGACGGAGACCAGTGAGGGACAATAGGAGCTCTTGACCATATCTGTAAAGACTTTGCCTTATTGTGGGAAAATGTTGTATTTTGCTTTTATAGAATTCAAAGTAAAGAAAAGATGTATTTTATTATACATTTATTCATCCTTTTGGCAAAGTTTCACATTCATAAATGTAAATTCAGCTCTAAAAAAACTAATTTTATAGACTGTTTAGCTCATGTATGTTTATATGTTATTTTGTATACTTTTGTATGTCATTTGTGTTCTGTTTCCTATTTTTGCAATAAAGACAACAAAAAAAAAATAGACAATAGAAGATCTTTTCCGGTGATGGCTGAGCGTTACTGCGCAGCCTCCGACTGAGCCTGACGACGTAGTGTGACGTGGGCAACGTGTATGAAAGTTGTAAATCTTCTGGTAGCTGTGCCACAAGAAATCTCAATCATTCCCAATCAGCAGGGAACGTCGGTATATGTTGGGAGATAACATGGGCACATATGGCAAGCCCTTTTAACATTTAAAAGCTAATTCACATAGTGGATATCTGCAACTGAATTGTTGATATCTGGAATGATAAACCACATACAAATGAATGGCAAACGTGATGTAATTTGTCCTAGGAAGAATGTCTTTGTGGATATCTGAAATTACAATTGTGGATAGGAAGAAAGTATTTGCGGATATCCGAAATGTTCTTTTTGACTATGCAAAACTGAATTAAAGATATCTGCAACACATATCCAGTCTCGCTTTTAAATGTTAAAATGGCTTGCCATAGGGCACAGGCTAATTACTGCTAACTAACATGCTAGTTAACGTTAGCCTAACACACTGGCCTCCGTCCTCGTATATTCAAAAAAGTTAATATCTCAAAGTTGTACACAATATGAAAAAAACTACAGTGGTGTTTTTGAAAATGATTATGGACTTTTCCTTGCCTGACGTCATCATACTCAAATTCAGAATATTCCCGCCTAGTAAATAGAGGAGAGGCTTACCTTACCTTACGCAGTAACGCCTCGCCATCACCGGAAAAGAGCTTCAATTGTCCTTCACTGGCCTCCGTCCACAACAACGGGATCTGTTGGTCCACTTCTTTAGCTGTCTATGATTTTAACTAGCAAAAAGCTTCACTATTTTTTATTTTTTTCACAGATGATATGTGATTGGTTGATTTAATGTCAGCGTTAAAGGGAGCACCAATCACAGAGCTCCCTGACATGTTTAATTTCTTACCCAGCAACAAGCCAAAGTAAGATCCTGATAGCGCGAGACAAAAGGATATTTCTCCTCTTGTCTGTGCTTCAGTTCTACAATATAGACAGAATATGTTGGGAGGGTATATTTTGACATTTTATATTTTGTGTACATTTTTTTTTAAAAATATAAATACATTTTAAATGAGAGGCAATACTCTTTTTTTTTTGGCAATTTGATTTTGATGACTCTTTATGAGACTAATTAAGTGTTGGCTACAAACACGTAACAGCATCCTTAGCTGCAACAGCACACAGAATCAAAAATGTTACTCATATGGCTAAATACACAAATAAAACTGCAAGTTAAATGATCTGGTTTGTAATGATATACAAGTTTTAGTTTTACCTTATCTAGCTGTCCGTCATTCTTGTCAAACGTTTTGCAGACTTGGTTTTTAACCAAATACAATAACTTTTAGCCTACTCTCTGGACAGCCTGTATGATACTCCTGTGGTCATTATATATGAAAGAATGCACATGCATTACATATTGTATCTGCAAAAAATCTGCATGTAGTAGTTTGAGAATGTTCCTCAGTTCACACACACACACACACACACACACACACACGGAGCACAACAGGTTTTATCTCACAATCATAATTTTACTGTTCCATAACATACAACAGAAATGATATAAATATAAATAAATATTGTTGCTATAATTGTTATACATTTTAACTTCAAAAGTGGCAAGACAAACATAAAATAAGTCACAAGGGTGACATCAATGTCACTTTCAACTCACATAAAAACTGCGACAGTTACCATTTCAGTTTACATCCTTAAGTGTAAAGATGCCACGATGATCTTTTCCAGTTGAACTGAGTTGAAAGTGAAATGAACAAAGCCCTGATAAGACACATAAAAAAACAGACTATTCCTATAAGTTGCAGTTGGTATGGTTCACTGATGGTCAGCTGATGCCTGTGTAAAAAGAATAAAAAATTAATAAAAACTCCAGAGGTTTTGTGTGCCAGGTGTTACATTTCAAAAAGACTTTCATGAACCTCGGGGTAACGGTGGACAGAGTTTGCCAAGGACCACACGGGGCTCCAGGAACCCTCTTTAACCTGTGGAATTCTCCTTTAAAACAACAACGGGGTCGGGTGTTAGCCTGGCTCCACCCTCCTATGTACCGACGCTCAATTTTCATTTTCCGTCAGTACAGTGCAGTATTTTGAAATGTTTGTCCAAATGTATGTGTAAATGTCCAATGAAATGTACCAGAGTCTGGTAGGACCAGGCTGGTCGGGTGTGGGACAGATGAACGAATGCATCAAATCTACAAATAGGGCGTGAGGAAAATACATTAATTACAAAAAAACAGAAGTAATAAAACATGAATGGGTACAATTATGTAAAAACATAAAAAGAAATAGATCAATGTATAAGAGCTTGATACGGGGGAAATTCTTTTCAATTCGAGAATGAATGTGTTTTACATAACTGGAAGCTAATGAACAGAGACTTGAGAGTTATATTTTTATATATTAGAGTTAAATTGTAGTATAATTTTGACACCAGAAGTCAGACATTCACAATGCAAGTCTCCAAGTAGATTGTGATACCACAGTAAAATGACTGGACAGTAAAACACATTCATAACTCTGTCACTGTTAGACGGGGCGGCCCTCCAGAATGTGCTTCTTGGTTTGGACAAGTATGGAAAAATCATCAGCAGGAAAATAACACAAGAGAGTAGAGGTAAAATTGGATGCGATTGTGAGAAAATGTATTAATAATTAAAAAAAAGCAAGAAGAAACTAAAGACTTCTGCATTGTCTGATGCAGATGTCTGAGCGTAAATGTCAATATATTAAAGAAAGCTCTTTGAATAAATAGATTCTTCACAGTGTGCGTGGAGGAATGAACCCGCGCGTGGCTCAGCGTCGGGGCTACCATCCCGGACAGGATACCATCGTCTGTGTTTATTACAGATTAATAATATTTACATCCAAACCGTTTCATATGCTGGATTAGCTTCGATGACATTATGCTGTATTCATGTCAGAGAGGGACGGTTCGATATTAAGGGCGCCATGGTAGAAGTTTGCTTTATACACACACACACCGGTCCCGTCTCAACCTGGTTTCAGGAAGCGTTTCATGTTTTTCAAGTTCATTTGGACAAATATTCTGGAATGTCATCTTCCCCACGGCCGGAGGAAAAGAGTGATATCCAAACTCCATCTTGTCATGTGGTTCTGGGTAAGAGGGCAAAGACACATTCAATTCCAAAAATGTGGCGCTGTCGCATTATAAGACAAAAACTAAAAGAAATATGGATTTTTTGTTTCGAGAAGTGAATAAATGGACTTAAATGTAAAAAAATAGTTTATTTAGTTGGCATTTAGGTATCTATAACACTAAAGGTGCCTTTGTGAAATATCTACAGGGGCTAAATGAGAAACCTAACAGTCTAATGCAACCCAAGGGTTTATTGTTTGTTGAGATTTTCTCAGAGTGGATTATTCTATTATTGGTGGTGTATTGGGATTGTATGAGAGTGCATTATTAAGGTGCATGTGCGTGTGTGTGATTCCTGAATGCAAACAATGAAAAGTACAAACACTTCCTGAACCATTGAGGCCTCAGTTGATTCTGTTATGGAAGACGAGCATCGATTGATGCGGTAATGTAACCCAACTGTTTGCGTTGTAGTCGAATGGACCCCCGAGGTGTCAGTGTGAGACCTCACACCTCTCTATCCACTTCTCAAGAAGTAACAAACACAGCCTCTTCCAGGCTGATGATGACCATGCAGTTTGGAAATTGTACAGGACACAGCACAATAACCATGTAAAACGTTCGAGTCAAGTTAAAGACAGACAGACAGATGAGGATTTCAAGTGAGTGGCCGCAGCATTATGATAGTGGTTCTGTTTTCACATGCTCTATGGCCTGCCCCACAGGCAGAGACACGTAGCAAAAGACTTCAGGCACCGACATGAACTCTAGCTTGTAATGAAAAATAAAAGACTCCTGAGCAACTAAAAAAAAAAAAGTCGCCAGGAGTCATCCAACCTCATACATGTCGCTGACAGAACTCTCTCTCTGGATGTCTCTGGTCCACTGGCATCACAAACAGACCGTAGAAAAACAGTAACTTGTTACATTATAAATACTGGAATAATAAAAATATGAGGGGTGCTTGATTCAGCTTCTCTTGATCTTCCCCCTCCTGAGACTGCTGAGGTGTCTGGAGTAGTAAATCAAGCGTCCCTCAGCTAGCTCGGACATTTGAAAATGACTTTCAAACGTTCACTGTACCGTATGTACACAGTCAAAGCCCTGGGACAGGAAGCTAAAGTTTTTGTTTTTTTGCTGGTGTCGTTATTGTGGTATACTGTAGTTCATCGTACTGTAGAGGCCAAAAAACAACCGGAATCAACAGCTAGGTCTGCCCCCCCCAATAAAACATGTGTGTGTGGTATGTACACGTTAGGACACAGCATGAATGAGTAAAGGCGAGTATCAAGGCAAAAATCACTTTGCCCTGGCTGAACTTTCAAAGCTTTCCCAGTCAGATAAAAGCTTGTAAGACACATGATGTACAAAAAAAAACCCAGACAAAGTCTGAAAACACTTCCTCGTAAGCTAATCACTAGTGGCACTTTATACTTAGAGCAGCACTGTTTGTGGCAACTTTGTATGAGCTTAAGAATCCAGCTGTGGTTTGGGCAACAGAAAGGAAAGAGGAAATGATTTCCTCGAGGTTTGTGTATTTTTCTGAAGGTTTCATGCTACTGACACTGGCTAGTTAACAGGATCATTCAAATTCACTACAACCTGGTTGTTGACCATCACTTTTATCAGTTATGACAAAACATTTTAGTCACAACGTTGTGACTGTTTCAGCAATTACCTCAGTACACTGCCATTTATACTGATAGAAAAGATGGTCAGAACTATAAAAAAGTTGTAATATATCGGAATCATCTTTTAATACTGAAATGTTTCTGCTATCTCTTGTTAAGAGGATTAATCCAGCCCTCATCTTGATTTGATGACTTCAAAAGGTATTTCATCAGTGGACAACAATGTGATTAGTCGCGACAATCAGAAAGCTAATATTTCCTCTCTATCTATTTTGCGAGGAAGAAACGTAGTAAATCCAAGCGATTACTTTATAATGCAAAGTAATCCCTGTGGGGAATTGAAATGTGTTCCTTAAACACACCGCCAACATTTCCTATTTAACTTTTAGGTCTACCAAAATTAAAAAAATGAATACTGTATTTACAGTATATCCTCCACACTTAAAAGCTCATACAAATCCGTCACATTTGGCACAACTGCAGGTGGTCTAAAAGTGTTTATATTGCCTCACCTCCCGCTACCATGCACACTTTCACGAAGACGCACTAACGAGCCACGTTCCTCATCATGCTCCCCCTGTATGGAAGCCCTAATGCCACACCGGGATCTCAGTACTGCATGGGACTGATGGGAGCGCTGTGATTGGCAGTGGACGTTTGAAAATAATGTTGGCTATGTTACCTTCAAAACCTACAGTTTGATTGAGTGTCCAACTTTAGCTCTCTGTCCCGATATCTTTTTTTTTTTCTTCTTTTTTTTTCGACAGAAGAGGATTTTTTTTTTTTTTTTTTCAGTTAGAAAGTGAAGTACTGGGCGTACAGCTCCTCTTCTTTTACAACAGACTCATTGCTTTTTCCTGGCTCCACCCCCCTCCTGTCAGACGGTGTCGTGGCGTTGGCCTCAGGAAGGCTGAGGGACAGGAAGAGAAACAGGTCTGTTAGGATGGTGAGAAGAGACAGAGACACACTCCAACTGAACATACAGATGTGTACAATCACATGCGCGCATGGTAGCGCAGTAGCGTTCGCAAAAAATAAATTAATCAAAAATCGTATGTACTGTATGGTGACTTTTGCAGACCATTTTTAGAATCAATTCCCTGGAATCAATATTTTTTTATACCATTGATTCATCTAAATATTTTCTGGTATACGGTACTGCCGACAGTGACTACATCATGCGTGTTTCCAGCAAAACAGTCCGAAAGCAGAAAATACAGAAATTACATGTTATGTGCTTCTTCACAAATTAAATAAATGTCAGACTGACTGACATGTGATGCACATTGTTTTTAGAAAAAAAATTGTTAAAGGAAATGTCTCATTATATATTGTCTCTAGAAGTTTATTATTCAACTTTAATTTTTGTTAAATTGCTTTACTTCTAGAATCCCAATAAATGAAAATTGCAAAACAAATCAAATCGGTACCCATGTATCGAGAAAGAATCAAAACAAAGAAAGTGTCGTCCCAGCCTTCTAGCTTAGTAGGCAGCAACAGAAGTGAGATTCCCTTGTGTGTGGTGCTTGAGGCCAGTACCAGAGTGTAATCAGGGAGGTCCAGTGAGTGCTTGTTACAGATGCCAAACAAGTGAAGGCTGGTGTGATGTCCACAATACATGACCTTACTGGGTCTTACATTGTTCGTCCCCCACATAACAAGGACACATAGACACATGCACAGCAGGAGCTTGGGATCAAACCACACCCAGCGAGCTTTCATCCAGTTCCTAAACCCAGCCTACCTGCTGACCCTGCTTCAGAGATTAAAAAGAGTGAAAAAAAACCCCCAGAGGGCCCAGATGTACGGAAAGTGAGACACACTTTTTTTGTCATCTTTAAAATAACACCTGAAAAACATGATAAAAACACTGACTAACAAATGTGTGTGTTTCTCCTCTTGAAATGAGCTTTTCTGAACATTCAGACTTTAAACCAACTGTTTGGGCCAGCTGGTTTGCAGACCTCCCACTGATTTCACCTTCATCTCCTTCATCTCTTCTTATACTGTGTGTCTACTGCCTGTTTGCGGGGAGAACACATAGCACCAAAGCATTGTCTTAAAGGTTCCACATTTGCAACTTCTAATTTACCGCTGTGCTTTTAAATCACTCACTTTCTTTGCGATTGAAGTCCCAATGAGACTGACTTGTAATTGCAAAGTTTCATGGCTGGCTCCCTTTTTAGAAGCCATTGAGGATTGAGCCTACATTTCAAAGACGATTCTGTCTGAGATTGTGTGATAGTTCAGTGGTACGAAAAGGGGAAACGAGATGTGAAAGCATAATGGATCAAAAGAGATTATAATCTTCATTATATTTCTCTATTGACCCTGAACTTATGGAGTAAGACCGCAGTGCTCTGTGAAATGAAAAGATTCCCATGAAACCCCCACGCACACAACAGATACGGCATCTGTTTGAAAGTCCAAACTTGATCTACCACGTTGTGTGTCATCAGACAAAAAAAAGCTCACAAAATAATTTAAATAAATTTCAGGAGGTACTGTACATCTAACAGGGTGGCCAAAGTTGCTAAAAAGACATGTTTTGGTAACAATTGCACCAGACTGTTTCTTTTTCATTTGGTGGCAGACGTCTGGTGAGGAAAAATGAAGATGACAAAAAGTGTAATTTCACCATTGTGTCTATGTAACTTTTGTCTACAAATGTCTACGTAATGGATGGCTGGCCTCGTAAGTGATTGCAACATGCTGATTTTCATTTCTGAAGAGCATAAAAAAAAGATGAACATCTGTCATAACAGAGATGGGTAATGGGTAACTATATTTTTGAGAGAAGGCCAATATCTGCTTTTTCAGAAAATTAGCCTGGGAGGGGGAGGGGGGAGGGGGGGGGGGTAGTACGTGAGGATTGTAGGGAGGCAAACTAAGCAGTGAGGTGAGAGATACAGACATTGGGGCAGTGTTGTAGTCAAGACCACCTAAACCGAGACCAAGTTATCAATGAGACCAAGTCAAGACCCAGACTTTGAGGGCTTGAGACCGAGTCAAGACCAAGACCAAGACCAGTAGCAGACAGCCAGAGCTTCTCTGTCTCCCGCATTCACATTCTTGGGAGTGTTTATTAAGAGGGCGGGTAACCAATTTCAAATTAGTGAAGTTATTGGTTGCAACTGAAGCAGGAAGTTTTACATCCACTCCCAGTAATGATGTTAACACATACAATTAGACAATGCACAGGCAATTTAGTGATTTTCCTGCAGTTGTGGTCCTGACCGGTCTTGAAATAAAATCCTCTTTATCCGAGACAGAGACAAGACTCAGTCAAAATGCGGCCGATTCAGAGACAGAGACCTTCACAAAGTGGTCTTAAGACCAAGAAGGATCTTGAGTACTACAACACTGCAGTGCGGGCAGCAAACATCACTTAATTCACTCCCTGAATTAGGTGAAGTGAAAGTGAACTGAGGGCAGCAGTGCCAGTAAGACAGATTGGTTCTCACCTCCTAAAGCTTTGTAGGCCCTGATGATGCACCAGGGCTTCCTGAGGATGAGGAGCATGAGGAAGAGCAAGGCTTGGCATGGGATGATGTGGAGGATGAGGAGAAGGAGGAGGAAGTGGAAGATGATGCTGAGGAAAAGGAGAAAGAGGGCTGAACAGTGGCAGGGCTTTCCCAAGAGGACTAGGGAGGGAGCTATGGAGGGGGGAGTGAGGAGGCCCAAAGCCACCACCTGGTCCTACCTCCACCACCTCCCGTCCCTCCTCTTCTTCTCCTTCATGACTCATGGCGGGAGGGCCGACCAATCGGAGAGCTGACTGGCTAGAAAAGCTGGTGAAGCGGTGATCTGACTGGCTGCCTGTTTTTAACTACAGACACACATAGAAAGGCAGGGTCGGGGAAGGTGATGCCGTGTTAGAGGAATGCATTTAGTTTGGAGCAACAAAAACCTCCCCAAATCCAATAAAGAACAGGAAAGAGTTGCTAACGTTAGCCTACATTCAGGTATAGCAGCATCCAGGACAGTGGGGGGGATACAACATAGAGTACAATATGTGCCAGTCCTGACCTGGGATTTTTCTAATGCAACCTGTAACCCTCACACAGTTAGCTAATGACACCCTCCCTGGTCTTAAAGTTACGCTTAGATGAAGATAAACTCAGTTTCCTCCAGTCCTTACACTTTTAAAAAAGTCAAAATATCACCATCCAAACTCTTTACACTTTAAAGTATCGCTCTCACCACAGCCACATGCACATCGCTTCCACATGTAGAGAAAGCCAAAGCTTGACATGCCTAGTTACAGCTGGTAAGTTATGATTGGACAATTGCTTTTCGGGGTCATTGTGTAGTCAAATGCACAACTGGGAGAGGACTGCAACTGATCGAAAAACACAATATAGCAAAAAGTTATATATCAAAAAGTTAGTGAAAATGGATGAAATTGGTTGAATTAGAAGAGTACAAAGCATCTCGCAAGAAATAAAAATGGTAGGAAAATCTGTGTTGGCACAAATGGGCCTAAAATGTGGATTTGTTGGGCGAAGAGAGGTGTACTGCTGCCTACGCTGACACTCTCTTGATACTATCCCTTGGAGTTGCCAAAGCCAGAAATGTTCTAATCTTGCACACCAAAGTTTTAAAATCCAAGTGAGGGAACCGAGGATGTGTATGTTATCTAATCCTGAAAACCCACAGTGAGCAACAGTGGCATGAGGCGGAGGAAGGAGGAGGAGAGGACTGATGATATGATGCTGAAATCAAGCGTTGTTTCTGAATCAAACAGTAGGTATGACAGCTGTGTGCACACAAGAAGGATGATGAGCAGCTCTGTGCAGAGAACCATCAGTCTTTATGAGGTAGTTAGTAATGTTCACACACGCAGCGGTTTTTCAGAAAGAATGGGATGATTTCTCGTACAGTTCTTCTCATAGTCCTCTAACAATAGGCTTAATTTAAGGTAAGAATAAAACAATGTAACATACCAGAATAAGAAAAAGAAAATCAAGGATTACAGTACGTACCAGACTTTTATTTGTTGTGTGGGGATTTTGTGATTTCACCTGTCTGAGCTGAGTGGCCTTCATGCAACCACCCCTCAAAAAAAGGGGGCCGATGATGTCATAAACGCCCATACGATCTCCGACAGCCATGCCAATCACACTGACAAGGGCTTCTGGGTATGAGACCACTTACCTTGATAAGGGGGTTGATCACACCAACATTGGCACTGGAATTGAAGACCTTGTTGAATCCCGTCTCTCGGTTGACCAACTCTAGCTGGTAGAACTTCTTGTCGTCCTAAGAAGGAGACGAGACGTTTTAAAGTGATACTTTGTAGGCTCCAGGTGATAAAATCTGCCAGCAACAGTTGTTGCGGTGTCAGTCGGTGATATATGTGACTGCAGTTTCCCAAATAAGAAGTCCTATCTGAGTAGTACACGTGGACAGCAGAGAAAAGGATTATGCTGCAAGATGGAGTTGGGCTTCTGTGGATGTTGCGGTACACGTTTTTGCTTTGAGATTTGTTTCAGCTTTTCTTGCAATGCCAACTATACCACAGTGTCGCCCCTCCCTACCCCAGATGCCACCCTGTGTACTCACCACCAGCTTTTTCACCAGAGCTTCTCTTTCGGTGACCATCTCTCGGAGCTCTGCAATGACATGCAGGTCTTCTGGCCGGCTCTCTCTGTGTCTTAACTTGTCCTCTGTCCCCTCCAACCTAGAGAAACAGACATGACACACATAAGCAAAGTAAGGTAGGTAGATAACATTACAAGGAGGAAGCAGAGACAGAAAAAGAGACAACTATGAGACTATTAAAAATCTTGGAAGCATGGCAGCCTAAAGGAGCAACACAACAGAAGTAATCACACTTTACTGGGACTTACAGTATTTGTAGTGCAGTGATCTTGTCTTTGAGGACCTCCTGGGCCTTATTGAAGTCTGCAAGCATGATTTGTATTTCTCTTTGATGCATTATATTTATATCCCCCAGATCCCTCTCATGTCTCTTTGAAAGGTCTTGTTCATGGGCCCTGCAACAGAGACAGACAAAACTCATCAAAAAAACGCGAGGAAGGAAGGTCATGTAATGTGTGTTGGATGCATGGGCAATAACACATAAAGTTTAATTACTAAGTGGGCTCTATTGTAATGCTAAAAAGAAATGGTATCCATGGTTACTGTGGAATGAAGTCATGAAGAGGGTGCTGCATTTACATGTGGGACATTTACTTTAAAGCTACAGTGCGTAGCTTCTGCCGCCCTCATGAGGAGTTGAGGAACACTGTCGGAGCCGCCAAATGAGGCAAGCAGCTGCTGACGCTGAGGATTAAAAAAACATGGACTCTTCAGAAGACGTAATTATCTTGTAAGTTGGTCGTCCTCTTTGTCTCCAAAGCCGAACGCTGCTGTTCTTTCTCAGCAGTGATGTAAAAAGCAATACTCGAGCTTCTGTGTGTGACCTGACGACACCATTTTGTAAACACAGCCATGCTGAGAAATACAGAGAGTTTTGTGGAGCTGATGGGCTAAACTGGCTTTGTATCAACTTATTTGCCAACGACTTGATTGTAACGGACATTTATTATAAAATAGTTGCACATTATAGCTTTAAGGAAACAATGGCAAAGCTTGCATGACCAAGTGACCAAAATGCCTACCAAGCGGGACATTTTACAAGTGTAAAATTCAACTAGTCAGTGCTAGTGTTGGAGCTATTCATTATTTTGTTATATATATAGTAGCTAATTATTTGATTTGTTTAATTTCAGTTTTCCTTTAATTATGCAGCTACATACATTTGGTTATCATTAGTATTTTATTTGGGTTAGTTTTAGTGCTTTTGTTTTGAAGGTGCCATGCAGCCTTAGCCACCAGGTGTAGTCTACAAGTATAGGTGAACAGGTATGTGGGAGTTAGACACCGGGGGAGGGCTGATGGTTTTTTACCAGAGATAGAGACAGAGACACAGACACAGAGTTACAGAGCCTAGAGACGCCATTGATCATTCACGTGAAATGTTTGTTTGCCAAGAAAATGGATCAATAAACCTGACAGAACGCCATCTCTGCCTGGACAATCAAAGTTTTTATCTCTGCGTAAGATTCACTCCTTCGGTGCTTCAGTGGCTGTTGTAAATTGAGTTTTTAGTTTGTTTTATTCAATCGGAGGACAATTCGCCACTACAGCTAGATATTAAGGTTTACTCAAGCTTTCTGCTGCTTTCAGTATTCTGCTAAAAAATAAATTGCTTGTTACATAACCCCCCCGCAAAAAAAAATCCTTTCCAATATTCTTTTATTGTACACCGAATTGAACATAAAATGCACCACTGAAAAAAGACAGTTACATTTTAAAGTATAGTTTTTTACCGATACTCTTTCAACCAACTGTAGAAACAAAGTATATTTCGCGATATGTCACAGCCTTTGGCGATGTGTGTGTGTGTTTATTGCACAAGTTGATACCGCGATAATGATTAAAAAAAACAATATACTGTGTAGTGCAGCCCTAGTCAGTGTTCCGGTCTCTCTCCTTTCTAAATACCCTAAAACCTAGATGCAATATACTTCAGAATGAAATCATGGGAAGTGTAGGATCAGGTCCTTTGGGGGCTTGGCTCATACGAGGGACAAAAAGTCAGGATATCGGCTGCTTCAATTTAGTTTTCTTCTTCTGTCTCTTTAAGTAAAGTCCCCTAGCTTTAGGAAAGTACAATAATACTGTATATTGCCGGTGTACTTCTGTATGAGCATGCATTCCTACTACACAACTTAAGATGTATCTTGCCATACGACATCTTTTGGTGGAATACAATGGTCCTGGCCCAACTCTCAAAATAACAGGTCAGAGGTTCTGTACCTACTGTTGTTTAAAAATGCTGACGATAGAGTTATATGATATATGTGTGTTTGAAAAAATAAATAAATAAAATTATTTACTGTAATATATATATATATATATATATATATATATATATATATATATATATATATATATATATCAGAAACACATTGAGGCATAAATGACTTTTGAAGCATAATGCTTTTAATCATAAACTGTTCAGATGGTTATTCCCATATGACATGAGTGCAGGATTAGTCGTCTGCAAAACTGGGTCAGTTAATGTTGAGTCAGACTTTAGTTCTGCCCCCTTCGTTATAAAACCCATATTTTAGAGTGTGCATTGTGAACTTGATGTTTGACTTCCAACTGTATGGACCATTCTGATGTTATGCACCTTATCTGATGGTTGGCTTCACTGCGGACCCGCAGCACCTCTTTGCCCTTTATCTCCAGCTCTCTGGTCAGAGTGTCGATGGTCTCGTTCAGAGAGTGGATCTCATGGTCCAGATCGGTGATGCGGTTGCTACGGGAACACAGCTCTGCTTGCAGGTCCGATATACGAACTAGGAGCTCTTGTTCCTAGAAGAAATGCATTAACAGTGTACAGATGCCAAGTAAGGAGAATAAGTTGTAAGTTAGAAGATGCTGGTCAAACACAAACACAAGAAAAGAACAAAGAAGGAAACAGACAGTGAGAAAAGAAAGAAACGCAGTTACCTGCTGACGGCTGTGCTCCATAGCTTTTTCTAGATCTCTTTTGGCGGATGTGTTTTCTTTGAGGTGGATCTGCTTTAGATGCTCTATTGACGCAGCATGGATGTGGTTCAGTTCTGCACGAAGAGATGCTGGCAGACAGAGACACCGGAGTTAAAGGGAGTGAACATTTACACATTAGACTATGTATTGTATTGTACTGTATAGTGTGTTTATTGTATTGTATTTATGCTCTAGTTTTTATGGGTAATACGGCGGGTACGAGCACTGTAATTTCCATTTTTATAGAAATATACTTGACTTGACATCGTGTAGAAGTGACAAGCAACATCTCAGCATCATGGGTAGGAATAGCACTGTGAGAAGAAATATGGCGGTTTGATGAAAACCAACTGACCTTGTACTAAAGTTATCACCGAGGGCGGATCATAAATGATCCTCTTTGTTCCTTGTGAATCTTGGCAGAAAATCACGGAAGAAGAGTTCTTTTTGAACTTCTTACATTTTGAGAGATTTAATCTCAATCTCATTTTACCATCAAAAGGCAATTTGTTTTAATGCAGGCTGTCTATTTCAGTCAGATATTTCAATTTTGACTACTTGTGTAATGTACCTGTTGGTCTTCGATTATCAGTGCAATTAAAATCCAGGATAGCTTTTAACAACTTGACACTATTTAACACAGAAGGCCTTTTTATATTGCAAAAAAAAAAGCAGGCTAAAGTGTTGACATTCTTATGCCAAGTGATTAGCCTATCGCTTATTATTCTTCTTAAATGCATTTTGCTGATTTAGTCCCATTATAACAGAGTTTCTCAAAGAGTCTTTTACATTTCAACCGGTGAATTGCAACATCTTGCAGAGGTGTCTCTGTCCATGGATGGTTAGGTTTCCTTCCAGTCTTCTAATATTCAAAAGGTGGAATGAGGAGGATTTTTTAATAATCATTTCGGGAATAAGCCTCAACACAGCAGGTAGGGCAGAATCTTTATCACCATAGGTAGAAACATCTTTGCTGAGAGTTCAGACGTCATTGCTTCATTGTTTTTAAACTACAGCAATTCAGTTTTTGTATGATCATTTACCCAGCTTTGCTTTGCCTTCGTCCTCCAGCTCAAATCGCAGCGTCTGCAGCTCCTGGTCCGACTGCTGTCTCAGGATGTCCAAGGTCCTCCTGTGGGCCTCCTTCAAAGCGTGGACCTCCTCCCTCTGCTCCTGCTTCAGACGCTCCTCCAGGGCCTGGCACAGGGTTAGGGAGGGGGAGGAGGAGGGAGAGGAAGAGGAGGGGGGGGAGAGAAGAGGAAAGGATCAAGATGATAGAACATGCTAGATCAAAAATACATTATTCCATGCGGTGACACAGTTGTGGAGAATCCAAAGGATGCTTTGGCATGGATGGAATTTGAGAGTTGGTTGAAAGAAATCATTTATTTATGATGATGATGTTGTTGGAACTTTAAACCCAGAAGACAAAATGACAAGCAAAAATTAACATTGTAGCTGTGTCCCAATTCTTTACTAATTCCCATCACGATGGGTATGTAGTGTGTTCATTAATGACAAATATGACAACATTGATCATAGTCAAAACTATCAGTATGTAGACTTCATCTGCTTGTTTATTGTGTGTGCTATTGGACACCATTTATCTCACAATGCATGACATAAAAGAAACAAGAGGAGCTGCTCACAGCTACAAAACATTAAAAAATCCATTAAGATCTAAGCAATATGTATACAATTATTGGAACAATATTCAGCTTTCTCTTTGTGAAGTTTATTTGGCAGTATCACTCTAAAGCCGCTGTTTACGACGACTCACATTGGTAATGGAAATTGATTTCTTGCAGAAAAATCAGTTTGAAGAATGGAAGCGGGATTGTGAAAAGCATACTGTGAATTTGTTTGGTGGCCAACACAGTCTCTGGTGTCTGAGAATCGTGGATGGCACCAGCAGGGAGAGGGCATCATGAGTCATGTGAATTATATGCAAAACATATGTAAATTATACATGCTAAACCCTACGCGCACTATGCAGCCTTAATATACCTTATCATCGGTGGTGTAATGTTGGAGAAAACAAGTGCAAACTATGATCTCCAGTTTGAGATTACAAAAAAAATATTTTTGCAGAGGAGCATTATTAATGCTTTTTCCTGTTGAAAGGAATCCACAAACTGTTTTGGGGAGATTGGCCTGGTTGCCAACTTAGAATAAACAGCAAGAACCTGGCCCAGTTTGTTTTATTTAGCATGCATGAAATCACACCGACTGAGCAGTCTCATTTCCATAAGGTGCATTATGTGATCCATGACCTTAACCAACATTAAAAGATGTACCGGACACATCCCCATCATAGACACAGTGCTACAGTTATTTTGTTCAATGGGGCAGTAAAAAAGAATATATAATATATGAGATGCAATATAATTATATGACGGGCTTGAACCATAAAGTCAACAATAAGCTATTACCACCCTGGCTCATTTTCAATATCATTTAACAAGGAAATGGGTGAAATTAAAGTAGATGAAACTAATGAATTGTTTCACATAGCTGCAGTGTTCGCAGCTGATTTAATTGCTTCATGAATCTTTTACCTCCAATTTACCCTGCAGCAGGAATGGAAGGATGGTCAAATTAAAACTGGCGATATTACTAACTAAAACGCTTTCCCCTACACTTACTGTAGACTGTCAATCTGTGTAATGTGTTGGTAGTTTCAGAGTCTCACAACCAATATTTACCTTTCTTCTACACATCAAGAAATATGCCACAGATTCAATTAGGAAAAAAAAGTCCAAATTGCAACATTGACTACTGTATGAGGCTATAATTTCCTGAGGAAATGACCTGAGGATAATGTCTTGAGTAGAGAATCCCATGACACCAAATCACGTTACATGTGAGAGAAAATCTTAATTTCACAATCCTCATACGGATGATCTCATCTTGCACCAGAAACTATTTTACAGACTTTTGCTGACCATAGACTGCAGGTGAGAACACAGTAAAAAATAAGTACAGCAGCAGCCCATTTCTATACTGAAAAGCACATTTGTATACTATCATAACAGGCACATACATGAGTGCATTTTTGAAATAATTCTGCTTGAACTCAAGGGATTCTTTTTTGGGCTTTTCTGCCTTTATTTGATAGGACAGCTAGGTGAGAGAGAGGGGGAAGACATGCAGGAAATCCTCACAGGTCAGATTCAAACCCCAGACCTCTGCGTAGAGCATAAACCTCCCTGTAAACGTGTGCCTGCTCTACCCACTGACCCAACCCAGCCACCTCAAGGGATACCTTTAAACCAGTTCGGTGTCCTGGCAGTGTGTTCAGTGTGTTAAGATGAACGGTGTTTGGCTCCCCTTCATAGCGTGCACAGAAGAGCAGAGGAGCGCCACGAATGGAAGCCAAACACTGTTCATTTAAAAAAAACACTGCCCACACTGTCGTGACACAGAGCTGGATTTAAAAACGGCAGAATATCTTTTTAAAAAGGTGCCAGAACTAAAGACAGTGCCTGAGTAGCTCAGGGGGATAAAAGCCCCTGTGAACGACTGCAAAAATGCCAATTTAATCCCCAGCAACAGTGCTTCCACTGTGCTTGTCTGAGTGCATATGTTGACTTTGGTATCTGATTTTGATTCAATTTTAGATTTAGGAATGCAGTGTATGTGACATATCCAAAGCCAAACAATGCACACCTTCTGTACATGCTAGCTGTCTGTGTGTGTGTGTGTGTGTGTGTGTGTGTGTGTGTGTGTGTGTGTGTGTGTGTGTGTGTCTGTCTGTAACTCCTACCCTTATCTGGTGTTGTCTGGCCTCCTCCATGGTGCTCAGGGCACAGCAGTGGGCCTCCTGTAGTCGATGCTCTCTCCTCTGATGTTCTCTCTGCATCTCTGCAAACACGCACAAAAAGAGCCCTACACATGTACACTGTGATACCTCACGGTATCTTTAAAAACAGACGTGTTTCGGTTCTGTTTAACAAGACAGATGACATGACAATCTGTTCCAGTCGCTGAGCAGAATGTGACAAGGTATCATGCACTTTGGGATGGCTCAAATGTGTTGTAAAAGCACATAATACCAAAACAATCAAAGCATTTCTATTTCAACTAACCCTGTATTTTTGTCTCATTGTAATACATCCCAATGTATCATCGCCCGTTGATTCGCACAAATCCCAATGAGAGCGTGTCGACTGCACCTCCTCATCTAACAGCTCACTGAGTCCGCCTAAACCACTACTCTCTTGCAAATGACCATATCTTAAGGAATGTAACTTTAAGGGAAGAATGACTGTTGCTGCACGCTTGGAGTTGCAGTTCCCCCTTAAACCCCTTAACACCAAGAGCTCAACCAGGGTGGACTTTGTGTTTGGAAGGGTTGGCTCACGTCCATCAACTTGGCCTCGTGACCCAGGTCGAGAGGTAGGTCGGATCGAGATCGAGAGCGAATATCCAAGGCGGCCAAGAACAAAACATCTGTTCTGGTGGTGTACAGCTGCAGTGTGTGATGTTAGCTGTTCACTGAATATGACGTGTAAAGCCCCTGTCCATTTCCAGCAGGTGAGGTGAGGTAATTGGTGTGCACCTTTCCCTGGTTGTGACCCAGGTCCTAATTCAAACTTGGTTTGAATTGACAAAAGAAGGGTTGAACATGGGTCAGATAGCCCTGGTCCGACCATCGTTATTGGTGTATGAGACGTATAAATCTTTGGCTATACTCTGTAGATGGCGTGAGCGCAATGAGCCTGCATGGAGACGTTCATGCTCAACGCGGCATAGGCCAGCATACCTTTCAGCTGTTGGCTCAGCAGCTCCCTCTCCTGGTTAAACTGAGACTGCAGCTGCTGGAGAGCTGACTGGGACTGGGACAACTGCAGCTCCAGGGACTGTTTCAATAGAGAGATCTGAAAGAAAGAAAAGCAGATGTACAGTAGTTACAGATGTTTATACTGAAAGGCAAAACAGTAATCTAAGTATGTGAAGACGTATAGGTAATCAAAGCAAATGTGGACAGGTCAATGTGCACACTAAACAAAAAAAAAAGAAGTCATTATTGGCTTTGTTTCTGTGCTGCAACATCACATACAATTTCTTCTTTAGAGCAGAGAAGAGCAAAGCTTCATCCGTTTAAGAAATACGTATCTTCAGAAAATAAATAATAAATAAATACACACATTTAATTAGGTCAACATTAAGTACATTTTTGCTCTCTTTGTGTTTCCACCTGCGCCTTCTCATTCATTCTTTAATCCTCATGTGAAAATAATTTCCTGCAAATTGTTTGGACAATTATTCACTGGTGGTGGTATCGACACATGGATGTGAGCCAAACACAGAGCTATAGTCGGGAGATTTCGCCACTCATCTTCAAGAGCTGACAGCTTGTCAGACAACAGCGCGCAGAACCAAATAACATAAAGCCAACTAGCGTAATCCCCACCACTGCACACTAAACAGTTTTGTTTTGGTGGAGATATTGGAACTATTAGGGCCCAGACTGACGGCTCCGGCCCTCCACACGCCACTCTTCCTCAAGCTCCGGCACATAAATCCCTGGCAGGATTTCTTCTGCTGTAGGAGTACTACATGGTGACGGCAAGGTAAGATGGATTTAAAATGAGAGGATGAGGAGCCAGGCTGGGATGAAGTTTATGTGGTTCTACACTGGATATGGCTTTAAAAAGACAGAAGTATGACCTGTACAGTTTATCCTCCCTTCCTGTGTCCGTTATGTGTCTGTTAAAGAGGATACTTTGTTACATTTACAGAAAAATACCAGGACATCCAAGATTACCGATGCGGAAATATCTTAATAACCAGCAGATGCATTCGTCTAACCCTTGATGTCTTAATTAAACACACAAATAGCAGCCTGGAGCTGTAATGAAAATATTGTAATGAAAAATAAGTCATTATAGATAAGGATGGCACATCCACCCACACACATGCACACAAACAAAACTCAGTTAGGGATGCATTCAGTAAATATTGTTTCTTTTGCTGTGTCAATCGAAATGCTCGAGGCTGATGCTTGGTTTGACCAGGTAACGACAGACACGAGAGTCCTTATTTTGCAATGAGGCATGCTTCATTCTTGGCTTCTTTATCTCAAAATTTTAAAATAATTTGGATTAATTTGGGTGTTCAAACACTTCTTGTAGTCAATGCTGACCCTTAAGGAAATCACAGATGAAGAGAGACGTATCAGGTACAGTAGAGAAAAACCAAGAAGAAAAACTAGATGCCATTGGAATTAATTAGTGAATGAAAACAGCATTTCCGTAAAAAATGTGTACGCAATATCTAGGCAAGAACCGCAAGGTAACCGAACCCGATTTGCTCAGGTTCTATCCCCTGACCAGTCGGCTTTCCTTACCTTAACTACTCAAGGTCAAAGCCTAAAACCAACCAATCGGGCTGCTTCGATGCTACAATTGTGATTGGTTTAAAGAAATACCATCAAACCAGAAAATCTGTTGTATAGCAGTTTCAATCATTGCCTTTACAGGAATTGTTCAACATTTTGGTTTATTAGTTTCTATTTCTTTTTCTTGTGTTAGTTGACTATTGTGTGTTGTACAGAATACTCCTTTGCATACACACAAAATAATTAATTTACCAGTTCTCTCTAGAACACAGAGGGCTGTGTCTTCTTGTAGCTAAAATTACCACAGAAAATTCACCAAAAGCCCTTTGATGAGACGAAACACACACACACACACACACACACACACACACACACACACACACACACACACACACACAGGTGTAAGCTCCTTAGGTATTTGGTCTGTGACATTGTTTGATGTTTATTTTCAGCCCCTCTGCATGATCAGTTTGAAATGCAGCTCTTTGTACTGTGATTCACATTTATGCGGTTACCAAGACTAAAGCAGCAGATTAAGATAGCCTCACTATAGAAGCCTTTATGAAATTATTTTTCAAGTTTAAAGCTTAGTGTGTAACTTTTTGATACTAATACACATCAGTCAAGCCACTGCCAAATGAGTTGCTACAAACTTAATTAAGACTATCAGCTCCACACAACTCTCTCTGGATTTCTCAGCACGGCAGTGTTCAGAAGATTGCGTCATCCGGTGAATTATAAGATAATTACCTCTTCTGAAGAGTCCGTCGTGTTTTTTTAACCCTCCGTGTCCTCCTTGGCTACTAGCAACTGTGTGGAGGAGGGGTGAAGGCACGTGCGCAATCACGGAAGGCTTGTATCAAGTGGACGCGCCGACAGTTTTCTTGTCTACTTGCCTTGTCTACTAATTCCTTATGGGGGAGACAGAAACTACGCATAATAGCTTTAATTGAATAATAATTTAATTGAATATAGGCCAGCCGCCTCCTCCCTGTCCAGTCTTCAAAACGTATTGTCATTGCTAGCGCTTAAACAACCTTCTGAATTTTCTTGTTGTTTTTGATTGCAAATCTATGACTTTTGGGTTTTGAACTGATGACATTTGAAAACTATAGAGGGAAATATTTTTCTGTTTTCTAAAAATGTTCTGCGGTTTTATCGCTATCCACTACCGTGGCCAGACCATTGGTCCATCACACAGCTAACACAGATCCATGGGCTTTGCCCTCAAAACACAGGTTTCTCTTGTGACTGTGGGAAATCCTCTTTTTTGGTCGTTTTACACATAAAGTCAGGCAGTTCCTTTTACATCATAGTGTTTCACCCTAAGCCGCTTTTGTTACTTACTGGGGTGTTGAGGGCGTCCGAAATGTTGCCAAGCTGGCATTGGTGGTCGCTGGCTCTAGCCTGTCAGAAAATATTTATCTGAGCCCATCAACGTCTTGGCAAAATCAGGACGAGCCTCTTTCAAGTTTCAGTTGTGACTCAGCTGCGCTCGGAATTAGCCAGAGGCAGTATGCTCAGCACGGATGGGTACATGAGAATAAAGAGACAAGCGTCGGAGTTTGAAACTCAGCCTCAAATGCTTCTCTGTTGCTGCCGACCTTTCATTTCCAGCCTGAATATTTCCACTTACACTCCCATTCAAAAAATCTCCAGCAATTGTAGCTATAAGGACCACACACACACACACACACACACTCACACACACACACACACACACACACACACACACACACACACACACACACACACACACACACACACACACACACACAATCTGTATGTGTTTATACAGCATACATGTGTATGAGAAGATATATGGGCTTTAAGGAAAAAGTAATTAAAAAAACCACAAGAATTTTTTTTTAATTCTGCATCACTCGAGGCGAAGAACAGAGAAATTGAGACCAAAATAGCACAGGAAGAGAAGCTTAATCCTTTAGCTTTTTACAGGCCGATTTATGGTTATTGTGGGAATTATGTGATTTGTTAAGCAGGTGAAGTGGTTGTTTTTGGCATCACTGTAAATCTCCTTCACAGGCAGTCAGGGGCAGCGAAGCCTGCGAGAGAGTGTGAGTGTGTGTGTGTGTGTGTGTGTGTGTGTGTGTGTGTGAGATGGAGTTGTATCTGTCCTCAGACGGAGAATCTTTGCTCCAGGCTTTAACATCGAGTGGAGCTGTCAATCAAACTCCCAGAGTGGGATCAGACCCCCAAAACTGTGTTGAGGGGTAAAGGTCAGGGCCGTGGGCGTCCCCTATTTCTATCAAAGGAAAAACCAGCGGTGGAATGTAAGTTATTCAAATACTGTACTTAAGTTCAAATTTGAGTTACTTTATGTGAGTCCTTTTACTCCACTACAATAATCTGACATCTTACATTTTTAATTACTTTCCAGATCTACACAACTCAGTTAGTTTATAAAATACAAGGTTACAGGGCTCCAAGTACAGCTGAAATGATTAAACACTTGATTGGCGGAACTGTTTTCATTGTTTCCAGTTTCTAAAATGTGAGGATTTTCTGCATTGAATACTTTAAGTACATTTTCATGATGATACTTGATACTTTTACTTAAGTAAAATTTTCAATGCTAAGGACTTTTACTTGTTCGGGTCTTTTTCACAGTATGGTATTAGTACTTTTACTTCAGCAAAGGATCTGAATACTTCTTCCACCACTGGGGAAATGAGATAAAATGCACAACGACAACTGTTGTCACTGCAAAACACGGATAAAGGATCTCTGTAACGCCTCTGAAAGCAGATACTGTATGTGCACGTATCAGACTGTGCACCTGCCCAGTGCTAGGCGTGTGATGCAGCAAGCTGCGCTGGTCGCAGCATGACGTGCGTGTGCTCCCTATGTTGCAGCTTTTGCTATCTGGATACAGAGCTGTGCATGTGTTTTACCTGTTCCAGCAGGTCTTCCACCTTCCTCTGCCAGCCCTCTCTTGCCGCCATCATCTCCAGTTCTTTCTGCTGGGAGATCTGAGTCAACTCCGCCTGTTTATCTGCTTCATACTCCTCGGTCAACTCCTCCTTCAATAAACGCACCTCCTCCCTACGGAGAGGCAGGCAGACCTTAGTTTGCATTTGAGCTTATTTTGTCCTGCTGTACAGTAAATATTGTTTGCTTCTATAAGCTTCTTTCCAATTGTGTTCATTTCCAATTCTTATTATATCCATGAGTACTTTGGCAAAACAAGTGGACTTGTTATGGTAATTACTGGTGTGACTGTGAGACAGAGGGGGCGAGAGATGACAGATGAATGAGAAAACAAATGGGGAAAGCAAAACTCGAGAAACTGAGATTGACAGGCTGACATAGAGTCTAACACATATGGAGGAAGGTTTTTGTTGTTGTTGTTGTTTTTTACCGCAGTGCCTCTCTCCATTTCTGGTCCAATTCATCGGCCATCTTGTCCATCTTCTGCTTCTCCTCTGTTCTGATGGACATCACTCTGGCATCATGCTGCTGTCTCTGGGTCTCAATCTCCTCCTTCAAACACAAACAGGTCAGCCAGTATACCCCAATATGTAAGAGCTTATAAAAAGGTAATCATTATTAAATACTTTTTATATTTCAAGCAACAATTTAAGTTGGAATAAAGACCTAAGGTTAAAATGAGTGATACTGTATGGACTTGAAATGCCTGCTGTAATCCCTGTTCCAATGAAGTGCTGAAGTGATTGACACTTGGGGAAAGAGTGCTGAATCATTAATAACAATGAGAAGCAAGTTAAAGTGAATAAATCTTCACAAAATGCTCTCTCTGACCAGATGCAGCATTTCAATAGCTGAACATTGGATGACTCATAACGTCCACCTCCACATCTATTTATAATGTCACCGCTACAGGGCATTTTCTAATGCTGGTTCCGAGGCAGAAAGTAAACTTTCCCGGGTCAGCCGTTTCCTGCTGCTGAAGAGGCTCCGGGGTTTTACTGCTGAGGAGTTCATTAAAAAGACCTCAAAGCTTCTCTGCTCGGCTTCAGGGTAAAGTGCTGGAGTGGTTAAATCCAGACTCAAATGCTTAGATCCCAGAAATTATGTTTTTGAGAAGACATTTTCCATTTCAATGAACCTAAATATCTCTGTGCACTACAAAAAGAGGTGTCTAAAAACAATATAAAAACACTGAATCTGAGGGAAACAAGTGAAATGATATGTTCATGCAGCGAGATGATTTCACTTGACAAGCTTGCTTGATTTAAGATTATAGTGTAAAGTTGAACACCTAAAATAAGAAATTCACTCTTAAAACAAGATAAATGATCTAACACTTTGAAATCTAAGTTGTTTTTTCATCTTGGTAAGAACCAAATAATTTGCAGTGTGGTATTGGTCATCACTCGGGCACAAATAATTTTGGGGGGTCTGTGGTACGAATGGAGCTAACATTCCTATTTCTTGCCTTTCTTTGTTGTTTTTATTTTGTTTAAGGGCTCCTGCACAGGTTATCTGGGGGTTTGGATGCTTATAGTGATGGAGATGCTTCAGTAAGCCAGTAAGTCTACGTTGGGACTCTGTAAAAGAGAAAGTGACTAAGGGTGTCATTAGAGAAAAAACACAAACACTCAGTGGAGATGAGTCCCATTTCATTGTAACTGAGCCCTGCAATTTGATCCTAATACTTTTAAATACACTGTACTGTGACGTGTATCATGATTTAGACGTGTGAATAAATCCTATTTTTGAAGGCAGAAAAGAACATTTTACAGTTGTAGCTGGTCAAGGTGGAACTACTTTTACTTTGTGTACTGTTAGGAAGGTTTAGTCCAGTAGTTTCCCACCTGAAGGTTGGGCCCCTCCGAAAGAGAAATCTGAAGGGTTGTGAGATGTTTATTCGGAGAGAAGGCACAACTAAAATTCCTCTCTAGACATTTACATTCATATTTTGTACATTTCTCACATCTTTGCTTTTTAATTTGAACGATAAAAAAGTACAATATTTCAATTAATATTTCCCTCTAAATTGAGTAAAAGTCCCTTTAATTTGTACTTGGCAGTACAGTACTCAAGTTACTCACCACTTAAAGTAAGAATACTAAAGTAAAAATACTGTAAATAATAAGACATTAGTGAAGCTCAACATATAATGTATATTGCATCATTTCTTGTATTTATTTGTATCCATTTTCCTAAATTTGCCAACCAAATATATCTTTTTCTTACAATTAGTACTGGGTTATTTTAGCACAAAAATAGTCACAATATGTTTTGTGGAAAATAATCTGTGCATTTTTACAATTTTTATACAAAGTTGGGTGCCTGGATAGCTCAGTTGGTAGACTGGGTGCCGATATATAGAAGTTTACTCCTAAATGAAGTGGACCAGGGTTCAACTCTGACCTGTGGCCCTTTGCTGCATGTCATTCCGTCAAATAAATGCCTAAAATATAATCTTACAATAAATCGGACAAAAGTTTCACTGAACTTTTCCTGACCTTTTATGAAGGTACTGAGCTACTCAAGGGTTTCCATCCTGCTAAACAACAGCTGATCTACAGTCTCAGTGCTTGTGTGTCTCCCGCAACGAGCTCAGTGTGAACACAAGATGCAATCCTGTGAGAGGCTGGCCTTTTTTTTTTTAACAGTCCAAATCCTCTTTGTATACAAGCCGAGCTCTGGTGGGAAAGCAAGGAGCAGCACTCTGCAATTTCATGTAATTATCCCTCCCCATTCAGTCTCTGCGTCTCTTTTCTCATCCCTCTTTCTGTCTTTTATTGGGCTTTTTGTATTCACAGATTTTACGTGAGAGTTTCCACCAGCTGCGACCTTTTTCCCTCACTTACATTTTAACTTCATCTTTGTGCGTGTTTGTGTTCTAGACAGCGTTACATTCAATTTACGTGCTTTCCTATTTACATTTCAACCACTTTTGCTCTATCAGTTAATTATTTTGCATTGATTAAATTTTCCCAATATTATCCTCAATAAATATTTATTAAAAAAAGAAATAACAGTCTCTTGCCCTGTCTCTCTCTAACTCCCCCACATGCTTCCTATCTTCTTGTCTCTCTACACCAGCAGGGCTCTTTTCAAACACAGGACCACTTTACCCAAAATAGCCTCATCATCATTATTTCACAGCTGGCCTTCAGTAACGCACTTATTTCTCCAGTTAAATCTCATTTCCCGCTTACAAAATGTTCTTCCCCCCCTCTCATCTCGCCATCCGTTATTCCTTTTTCTTTCAAACTCCCTCCCTCTTTTACTGAAACTTGCGAAGAACTAGTTGAACTAGCTGCACTGACTAACAACTGACGTGGACAGTCCCCCTAAATTCCCTGTACAGTAAAAGGAGCAGCTGTAGCCTCTACGGCTAACTTCCAGCTGTAGTCCCCGGCCAGTGGTGCAAACTAGGTGACGAAGCAAATTACTGACTGACAGCTTGAGTGTCAATGTGAAATGTAAGTGACTCGGCACGTTAATAGCTTCTTGAACACTCATATTTAGGGCTACAGTAGACTCTTTACTATACTATAAAACGAAAACCAGGATTGGGATGGGTCATAACCATGGTCAACACTGACCAGCTGGACTCCTGCACTTTGCTCATCACACTTGCAGGGAACCAGAAAATTACACATATTAGAGGAATTAAAGTTACACCTAGAGTTTTCTCAACTAAAACGTAACCTTTTGCAGATTTCACTAGATCCAAACATCTGAGAAAATACTCCTGTGACACCTTCATTTGGTTTTAAGTGGCACCGTCTTTAAAAGCAGTGCCATGTGTCAAAGACAAGCAACAATGCATTGACAGCCATATACCCAACACCAACACATGAAAGCTACAGGAAATATATTTTCGAATATAACCATATGTTAACACTTTATTGTATTGGTCAACATCCAAGACATTTCCTGGAAACTGCCATCTATTACTACTTATAAGAAGTACAGTTCAATTGTTACTCTTCCAATTAATTTAGATTAATTCAGCTAAACATGTGAAATGCGTCTACTGGCAAGCATACAATTTAACCTACAGTATATTGAGAGTAAAGTTTCCAATAATAAGTAAATAATGGATGAATCTTTCCTTGGGGTAAAAGCGCATTCACATTTTCCCTGTAATTGGTGACAAAAGACAAAGTTCTTTCCAGAAAACGTACCAGGAATTTATGAACCTGTGAAGTAAAACCTGTATCAAGGTACTCCTAAACTCTCTATCCTCTTAGTTTCATCCTCAGTATTTCCTTCACCTGTAGGTCAGTTAGCAGGTTGCTGGTCTCTCGGACCCGGGCTCGAGTAGCGTCCAGTTCTGTCTTGAGTTTCTCCTGAGTTTCCCTCAGACAGCTGATCTGCGCCTGGGCTGAACTCATGTTCTGCTCCCCCTCTCTCACCTGCTCCTGGAAGTGGGACACCTAAAGGGATTAACAGAGGGGTTAATCCAACATCCGTTTTTTAAAAAATGTTTTAGGACCCTGAGTAGAGTTGACGTGACATTTGGTACCTCCTGATTGGCCATGTTGAGCTTGGCCGAGAGCTCCTCTTTCAAGTTGTCGAGTTGCTGCTGAAGGCGATCACGCTGCTCCTCCAATGACAGACGCTTAATCTCAAACTCCTGACTCATTTTCTGGAGATTTTTGAGGAGAATGAAGAAGAAGAAAAAAAGCGATCAGAAATTGAAGAAAGAGATTTAGTCTAAAAACTTTATATTCAAATACCATCACCAAAAGCTACAAGCAACTACAACTTCATTCCTTGAAAAGACAAATTATTAGTGCATGTGTTTACTATTATCATAATATTGGGGCAGCTGTGGCTCAGTGGTAGAGCAGTTGCCTGCCAATTAGAAGGTTGGTGGTTCAATCCTTGGCCCTGCAGTCCCACATTGAAGTGTCCTTGGGCAAGACACTGAACCCCGAGTTGCCCCCGATGCTGTGAATGTGTGTGAGTGTTTATCTGATGAGCAGGTGGAACCTTGTACGGCAGCCTTGGCCACAGTGTGTGAATGGTTCCTGTATATTCAAAATAAAAGCGCTATATAAAATACAGCACATTTACTATGAAGGCCTATCAGCTATTTTTCATTTCGGCAGTATTCCTACTGAAATATCCTGAAAATGTAATCTTTAAAAAAGGAGGGGAGTTAGGAAGCCATTGCAAATACCATTTGGGCCATAATATGGAGTTGTGGCAGTTGCTGAGTGTGAAGCATGGCTACTGAATGAAGGAGGGACACGCGAGTGGTCTTTTAAACTTTAAAGGCCATCTCATTCAACCAGCCAACCGGTTTCTATAATCCTTCAAACCACATCACCAAATCCTTTCTGCACCGCTCTGTATTTCTCTTATGAAATGCTCTTTATTCCCCCCTCTGTCTACTTCTTGGTTTGCCTAGTTTCAGTTATTAATTACTAGCACTGATATTTATAATGGATATGTTTTATCATTGTGTTTTGCTTGCATTGCGTTGTTTAATACTGTACTGCTGGATGAACAGCCCCATAGTATCCTCTGAGACACATTTCTAGTCAAACCCTATTCCCTACCCTATTTCACTGATTTCAAAAGTTTCCCCTTATATGCTGACCATATGCTGACATAATGATAATTTAGTAAATGCAAAACATGACCAACTGTTAATTATGCAATCTTAGATTTTATACATTTTCCACACTGTTAATACCAGTTACACATGTATGAATGTGTAACTGTGTGAATGTGATAGGTCGTAAATAAAGGTTGAATAAAAGAATAATTAAAAAATACTTTAGTAGCCATCCCTTTAATGGATCTGGTTGTATTTGATCATTGCAGATGATGCAAAAGAATGTAAAAGATGTTGGCATCAATGCACTTTGATTTATCAGATTATTTATTAATTGGAGGAGCCAAAAAGTGACATTCCCACCTCGTTATTTTGGCTACAATTTCTTGAGTATTATTGATTATATCCAGAAACTGCTCCATCACGATACATGCACATCTTTATATAAAGCTGCACATATACACGTGATAGTTTGTGGTTTAATCCATATTGCCATTTCGTACTAGATATGCATTGGTTCACTGTGCAAATAATCATTCACAAGGCAAGTTGTAACCATTTGAATCTCTCCAACCTCTACCTCTGCCTTCCGTCCCGTACAACGTGAGGAAACTATAGAGCTAATCTTAGCCACATGGGAGCCAACCAGTAATCCACATCCTCTTTCTTTAACCTATTTACAGTCGCTGTGCCTCTATCACATGGCTGTCTAACTTTCACAAGGCTCAAGGTTCAATTTATCCTTTCATAAAAACATGGAAATTACCAATCAACCAATGCCAATTATGAAAACATTGAGAACACCCATCAAATGAAAACCACAGATATTTCGAAATAAAAAATAGAGTGTGCAAAACTAGGATTGAAATAAATTGCGTGTGTGTCCTGTGGGATAACTAGAATAGCTCATACAACTGGTAGCTCAAATAAAGCAATCTGATTGGTTCATAGCTATAATATAACCATATTAAACGGCTAGGATTCATAGTCGAAAGACAGAAAATGAATTTGCAGTTATTTTCATCATTAATTGATAGTTTGCAGTGCAAACATTTGGTGGCTCTAGCTTCTCAAATGTAAGAAATTTGCAGTTGTCTTTGTTTCTAGTAAATTGGAAATCTTTGGGTTTGAGTGTCAAATGAAGACATTTGACACTCAACATCACCGTGGGTTCGAGGACGTTGTGATTCCCTACTTTCTGATTATGTTTTCTACAACCAAACAATGAACCAGGGAAATAGTCAGCCAATAAAACTATCATTATTGCAGACCTAGTCTTAACATTTAATAAGACAATCCATGCTGTTGACACTGGTCTACATCCACATCCGACCACCGGCAGACTCCAGACAATAGCTAAAGACAAAGACAATTTACTGTGTCTTAGTTACATTTATCTGGAAACAACCCCACCACATGAATTCATTAATTAACATCCACAGAAGAGCAGTAAGCAGGCGGGGGATTAGAGATATGAGCGGAAAGCCATCTCATCTGGGCTGACTGGTGAATTCTGAATTAATACAGTACAAGCAATTTGTGGAATTAATCATTTTATTGCCTCACTTTAGAAACTCGTTAATATCTTGCTGACAGACATAAAAGTTGAAAGTCAAAAAACGATGAAGATGATGACTTTTTAAAAACTATCTGTTCTGTCTTCTCTGTCTGCATCCTTGTTTCACCCTTCCCGTCTTCCTACACCCGCTCTAATTTCGCTTTAAATAAAAGCTGACATTAATCTAAAGACGACAAGGCGCAGCACCGCACTGGCTTACATAATATTTCCTTTTTCATCATTTCTCTCTCGCCCCTCTCTCCATCGCTCTCTTTCAGGGAATCTCTAAACATACACACACACATGCTCACACACAGCGCTCTCTGTTGGCTTGAAGGCAGGATTTAATGTCAATGAAAATCAACCAATTAGTAGTTAGTTTCAAACAGCATTGGAAACATGAGCTTAGGGGAGGGGGGAAGGGGAGGGAGAGAAAGAAATGTTATGAAAGAGGAGAGATATAGGAAGAGACAGAGGGGGAACATTGAGTTCAAAATTATTTAAAATTAAATGTGTGTAATCATTTCAGAGGCAGAAAATAAGATGTATTGTCAAAGGAATACACAATGTTGGGAGTTCCCCTATGGTAGCGATATACCATGCTGCCTTGATGCCTCTGAGCTCATTCACTTGCCGTGTTTGTCAGCAAGCTCCAGTAGGAATGGGATTCTTAACGGTAAAGCTAAATGCAGGTGGAGCCATGCCAGCGTGAAGAAATTGGGTGTAATGTGCTGTACGGGGCTGCAGGCAGGAGAAAAACAAGCACTCCTCCCCTTTAAACATTTGTGGAGAAATTAACATTGCTGACCAATCAGATCACGCCAACCCCTTAGTGCCATTCTGGTGATGTCATCCTGCATCGCCAGCCTGACATGGACATGGACGTGGGGAAATCGTTATTCCGGTGACTGACAGCAGGTCATGCATCACCTAACTGCTCCTTATGTGTGTTCGTTTATGTATTTATGGCATCACAAAAGGGCTCAGCAAGAAATAACAGATGAGCATTATTAGTCCAGAATAAAACTGGACCTCATATGTCTTCAATGATGAGGAACACAGAGAAAGGATGAAAGAGAGGCTTCTTTTATGCATGTATAATTATACAACACACCTTCGCTTTAAATCCTCTGGTGTAGTCTAGTGTTTTGTATTGCGTATGCTGTGATTTTTCCCCCCCAGCTTTGTACTCGCCTGTCTCAGAGTGACGCGTCCCAGAGAGACTACCCTATATGTTTTTGTTGTTGTTGTAATGTTCAGCATCTGGCTCGTTTTCTGTAGTTTCTGTAACGTTTGCTGCAGTGTCATTCGAAGAGGCAGTAAAGCTTCAGGGGCAGGCTGACGAAAGTGATCATATTATGCTTTTTTGCTTTTTCCCCTTTCCTATATATCTTTTTGTGCACGTTATAGGTTTACAAAGTGAAAAAGCCAGAAGACCCCCCCACCCCCCCAGAGGGACTTACCATCTTCCAGAGAAAACACTGTTCATAAACTGCTCCAAGCTGTTGTAGTCCAGCCTTTACCTCCGTAAGGAATGTGCGTTACTTGTGTTGCTCTAATGCTCACCTAGCTGCTAGCGTGGCATGCTCTCATACTCTGCTTCTGACTGGCTAGTAGTCCTCACCTTGCTATTGCGCAACTCCATACAAAGATGGAACAGAAGTGAGATGCCTCACTCTGTAGGTAAAACAGAGAGCTCAACACACAGGGTGACAAGAGGAGCTGCAGCAATGTGTATTACAACATAAAGGGTTTTTTTGTTTTTAAATTTCACCATGTAGACTTAAACTGATATAACCTCAATTATGAACCGAAAATGAGCATAAAATGAGCACTTTAAATCTCCTTTGGTGATTCATATTAGTTCTTTTCAAATTTGCGCTGAGAATGAATGCCACGCAACTGGGTTCGTGTAAGGTTATCCTCTTCTGGGTATACAGAAATCCTTGACATTTTCCAGTGGGTGTACAGCATATACCTGTGTATCACGTAGACTCCACCGCTGTCTGTCACTAAAAAAGGAAATTCCCCGCACTTAAGGGCTGACAGGCATAAGTGTTAACATAGTTACCAAATATATATCGCTTGTACATAGTCCTGGGTATTCGATACACTTAAAAAAAGGCATCGACCGAAATAACCCAGTACCAAAGTAGTCAAACGATGCCTGCATTTGATCCTTTTTTAACCCAGATCTAGAAATAAATATATATTTGTGTGTTTGCTCACAGCCACTGCAAGCGCTCTTTGGTTAAATGTGACATTTAATTGGCCAACTACCGCAGCAGCTACAACCCTGTCTGTGGTGAGGTTGGCAGTTCAGCGAGCCGAAAAACAAAGATATCAAATGAAGTACTCTATTGGTATTGGTATTACTTTAAGGGTACTGGTATCATGAGTAAGAAACAGTCCAGTCCTCCTCGCCGCTTACAACCATTTGTTGTTGCTAATGTAATGCTGTTGTAGTAAATTAATCACTAGGTAAAACTGTGTAATTTGATTTGTTGTTGGCAAGAAGGTCATTTGTATTCACTTCATGCAGCTCCTTTGAACTCAGAGTGGAGAGAGAATGAGGGGGAAAAAAGAAGAGTGGAGGAAGAAAGAAAAAAGACCTAACTGAATTAAAGCCGCAGAGGGAAACACAGGGAGAGAGTGATGTTGTTTTCACGTCTTAGTCTGCATGTTGACCTAATTAAATGTGTGCAGTCAGTTAAGGGAGCTGCTCATTTCTCAGGGATACATACTTCTTATACGACTGAGGCCATTTCACTATGAGGAAGACATTAAATTGCTGTTGGTGCTGCACAAAAAAGAAAGATACAAAATCCTCTCAAGCAACACATACAATTATTGTTTTTATATGAAAATTGGGAACTTCAATTGCGTCCTTTTGCATGTCCTACCACCGTGGGTGTCTATATACTGTAAAAGGTTAATGAGGATGTCTATTTTCATAAAAGGGAATACAAACTTAAGACAAACAATCTAAGAAACTGTTTTCTTTGACCATGTTTATATGAGTCCACATATCTTAAAATAGTCAATCCACGAGAGAACAACTCTCGCTGAGCTTGTGATTTTATTTGCAGCGACACTGACAGCGTTGTTTGACAGCAGAGTGTAAATGGAAGACTCAGCCATATGCTAAGGAGAAACACCGCCGTTAGTGTTTCCTTCTTTAAGAATGAATTACTTGTCACTCCTACAGCATTTATTTGAACCAATACATAGATGTATACTAGGGGTGTGAACCTAATGCATCACCTCCTCAATATTATTATATACTGCTACACATGGTTTTCATCAACCAAGTCAAGATTGAACTTTCCTTTTTATTGTATCTGCTCTTTAAAAGGCACTTCCTGAATGTAGTGAAGTCTGAACACAGAAAAATAATCAGTGACTGGGAAATCAACAAGTAACATCAGTAGAAAATGATCGATTATGGTCTGTCACTGCATCGATGCAGAATCGCCTAGGTGCGCATCGTGATACAGTGATTCATTTCAACACCCCTAAGGTATACACCATCTCAAAGCACAGGGGGAAAACATTTTACCATTATTCTTGCCATATTGTGTAGTACATGGTTTGAGGATTTTCCCTGTGTCAAAAATGTCCTGTTGTACATTTTTACTCAGTCCTGTATCCTTACAAAACAACTCAAATGAGATGTTTTTGTTATTTTTCAGAATTAAAATTAGAAACATGGTACTTACTGTCATGAGGACTTTCTTCTCGTCCTCTTTCTCCTGCTGGGCCTCCTCCCTCATGGCCTGGTGTTTCTCCTCCATCTCTTCCAGTGCTCTGACCTGCGCCTCCCTGAAGCGATGCATCTCCTCCTCGTAGTGGGCTCTCAGCCTGCAGAGCTCCTTCTCATAACCCTGGTGCTCCTCACGCAGAGACTGAGGAGAAGCAATCGAGGTCAAAATAGTAGGGCTGTACAATTAATCGCAATTTGGACTAGTGCAATATCGCAAGTTGCGGAGGGTGGGGGTGCAATATTAGTTAAAGGCAAACAATGTGTCAAACCATTCTGAATTAAGTATTGTGGTGCTGCAGAGACGTGCTGGCCTACAAAATGTATCATACAGACTAAAAACAACAGATACAGGTACACAGTTACCAACAAAAAAACTAATAAATAACACTATGAATCTTCTTCATTTTTCAATGAGAATAATGACACAAAAATGATTATTCCTCTTAATATCAATTTAATATTTTCCTCATATTGTGCAGCCCTACAAAAAGGTTTTGTCTTTATACAATAAATGGCCTGTCCCCCCCCTCCCAATCTGCACTGGGATTAAGGAAGGGTTAAAGGCACCTGTTCTAGTTTGAGCACTTGCTGTTTGTGCTGTTCATTAGAGGCCTGGCTCTGGTTGAGCAGAGCCTCCCTCTCCTCCTCCAGCCGGCTGAGCTTCTCCTTCAGCCGGCTCTGCTCCACGTCCAGGTTCCTGATGGTCGCCTCATGGGACATCTGGGTGGCCTGCAGGGAGCCAATCTGACCTGGGAACAGTCAAACCACAGTCCCAAGTGTGTCAAAGAGGCACCACAGTAGGCAATAAGAACAGTTCGGATCTGTTCACCACACTGAATCCAATCTCCACCACAGGCAACCTTTAAAATTTGAGCTTTTGTGTTAGTCTTTGCCTTAAGCAACAATTTCATCAACATATACTGAAACTGGGAATGTTGAACAAAAAGTGTCCACTATTCAAGTTCCTTTAAGAAAAGACACACTGCTCATGAAACTAGTAAACTGGTAAATGGGACGGTAAAGTAGTGCGCTACATTTTTGACTGAAATTGAGTGGGCAGAAAGAGAGCAGATGTTCCAAAAAGAGAAAGTAGTCACAAGAGTGTTTACATGACAAATGATCCTTTTTTGAATGAATTATAAAAAGGTTTAATCCAGAGCTTTCAAACTTCTTCCCAAACAAACCAGTTTCCATTAGGCTTTCTTTAAGGGTGCTCTTATTCTGATAATTTGTAGCAAATGCTCCATGAGGATGCAGTGAGGCAGAAGGAGTTGTGATGTCATGAGAGGTAACTAGGGAGGGCTAGGGTGCAGTAAAGCTAGAAGAACAGGCAAAATCAGAAGGTTCAGCAGGTTTCTGAAAAGGTAACTCTGGTAATTTCTTTAAAATCCAAATCAAACTCCAAGCAATAACTTAAAACTTCCTGTAGGAGCAAACGATTCTTTAAAACGAAAGAGAGTGATCGACATCTAGTACCCAGTACTTCGCTGTCCTTTGGTGGCCCTTTCACAGTCTACTTCCCTAGCTCCTTCCAGCCATGTGTTCTGTACACTTTGTTATGACTTCTGTGAACCTCAATCCTGCTTCAATTAGACTGCTTAAACACCTACACCTGGGTGAGTGGTGAGGCATTCTGGGAGCTGTAGGGGATGCCCCGGCAGCCATTGTAACGTTACTAGTTGTTGCAACATCATGTGAAAAAACTACAAAGTTTGTTAGGGCCAAAAAGAAAGAAAAAATGGGTTTGTGTTAACGCCGTTAACAACGCGTTTAACTGACAGCACTAAAAAATAAAAAATAAACAGATGCAATTTACACATATGTCAGACCAGCATACATAGGGATTTCTAGAGCGATATGATAAGGTAGAGAGAGGAAATCTAATAATAAATTAGCATAAGTAGTTTCCTTGTCCTTACTGTCTATGAAATTGCACTTCATCTAAAGACTCTTAGAGCAGACTGTAGCATTGATATGCAATATCATTATCATTGGTAATTAGGGGAATGTGTAAATCTATTTATAAATAACTACTGGAGCTTTTGCACAGTTTCTCAGACTGAGATCAATATAACAGAACCATGTATGGCTCTATAAATCTGACATTTAGTCCTTTTAGGGGTGAGTCTACACAGTTTTAAGTGGCCCCAGGTGGACAGTGGTTATCGCTTTCAAATTTGTCTCTACGTACACAGAGTTCCCTTATCCTGCAGGGCAACTGTACACTGTGTGCCTTTTTCGTCTCATTTTTGCAAATTGGTAAGTAGAAAACATTTGCTAAAGTACACCTTTCTCTAGAATGCACACATGCTAAATCGACAACCTCATGAAGTTCACTGCAACAGCTACAGCACATTCCAGTCCAGGTGACTACTTCTGATTTTATGTTATCAGAATCTCTACAGTAAGCGGTAAATAAAATGCAATTATGTCATCTATAGTCGTAATAGAAAAAAACACAGAGAGAGAATAAGCCCCAGGCTGAAAACTATTTCCCTTTAAGAGATCTGTATACTTGATTAGTCAATGACAATAGGTAGAGGAACATCTTACTGGCTTTATGGAGGATTTCAGTTGCCTGCTGTTGAACTCGTTCCCTGCTGCCGTCCAGTTCATACTCCGTGTCCTTCAGCTGCATCACCCAGATCTCTCCGTCCTGGATGGCCTCTTCCAGCTGCTTGTGCAGGTTCTGCAGCACACACAGAAACACACAGTCATACTCACCAATACACGACAGCAATGCAACAACATCTTTTAAAACCCAGTCATATCTCTCCCTCTGCAGCCTAGAGTCACATAAACCTATCCAGTTATTCAGACTCTGCAGATTTGCTTGCAGGGCCATCAGTGCACACCACATTAAATTTCCCACCAACACTGAGATTCTTAAAAATCCTTTTCGCCCTGAGGCTTTCATCTTTGTGTTTGGTTTCTGCAACAGTTTTTCATCCAATTTAGTCCACTTTCCTATCCACATTTAACCAAAAGGAGACTCTCATACTATTTGTGCTTTGTTAGGAATACTGTAAATACAAGAAGAAATGGGTGGTTTGTATGTATGAGCAGCAGTAGTCAACATGGCTTAGCACTATTAAAATGTGGTTTTTAACAAATCAGTGTTTGGTTTACCTAAAAAAGAAGTGTATCATGTACACACACACACACACACACACACACACACACACACACACACACACACACACACACCTTGATAGTTCCCTCTGCGTTGGCCAGCGATGTCTGCAGTCTGTTGGTCTTGTCTCGGTTCTCTCTGGCCTCCTCCTGAGCTTTCTGAAGCTCACTCCTCAGCTTGGACAGAGAGCGCTGCAGCGCTGCTTCCTGAGCCTGGAACTCCTTACGAAGCTCAACCTTCACATGAGCAGAGACTTACATCATTCACTCTGGGAGAGGAAGACATCCGGGCAGTTGGCTGTGAAAAAGCTCTGATACAGTAAATCCACTGGATGCTACCAAGCAGCAACCTCCGGTGTTGAAAAAATGAAGCCAACGCAGAAGTGCCAAAAACTGCAGTTTATTGAGTGGCCACTTACATAGTAATTATAAGGCTAGCTCAGCCAAAAGGGAGTCAATCTTCACAGACCCCCATGTTAAAATTCCCAATGTTACAGCAGAATTAAAATGAATGTAGTTCACCATTCATGAACACTGTGGGGGGTGGTGAATTTTTGAATAACTTACCCATTTAAATCATATTCAGGCTTAAAGTTATGTATAATTAAGGGTGATCCGCTTTCAGTGGATGCGTGTCACCAGTTGTTCTGCTTCCCCGATTGACCCATCCTAATAAATTAATGCAGCTTGACGGCCATCTAACTTGACCTGTATCTGTTGTAATGCCAACTTTTATTTTTTGTGTACTGTATCGTTTTTCATAAATAATACACTCTTGTTTTGTATGGATGTGTCTGTGTTGTTGTTTTACCTCGGTCCTTTTCCAGGCCAGCAGGTTCTCAGTGGTGAGCTGGTGTGTTCTCCTCATGGCCTCCAGCTCCCTCTCATAATACTCCTGGGCCTTGCCCAGCTTGGCCTCAAACTCCTCCACCAGACGGACCTTGTCCTTTGATATCTCCTCCACCCTCTCCATCAATGCCTCCACCTACACAGAGAGGCACATAAATGGAGAGCAAGCCTTTGTGTTTTGCCACAATACATTCATAAATAATTGGCATGAAAACGCCGTAAAAACTGTAAAAATATCGTGTACATTAACCATCTTATCTATTTTTTTTTTTTTAGAAGATTATTCTTTGGTAAATCTGTTATATTGGAACAGTTGAGAGGAAAGGAAAAATGGGAATAAAACAAGGGGATGACATGCAACAAAGGTCCATTTCCGGATTATAACCACAGGTTTATATAATACTCATAAGCCAACTGCACTAACAAAACAACCCTATTGTTTTCAATTTTCAATGCCAAAAACACTTACTAATAAGCCTCCAAAACAGCAATTACCCCTTCAAGTAACTTGCTGTATAAACTCTCCACAAAAGCCCAAGATGCCATGCTTCCATCCAGAAATGTTGGGCTTTCAAAACACTACCTATCTTCCTTCTTCTCTCACTCTCAGCCCACCTCTTGTCTATGGAGCTCGGCCAGTTTCTCCTGGTCCTCGGTGGAGGTGGCGCTCTGGTTCTGCTGGTTGTTGAGGAGTTCCTCCACCTCCTGGCGGTGGGTGGCCCTCAGCTCCTCCAGCGCTCGCCGTTTATCCGCCTCAAACTGGGCCTGAGCCTGGCTGAACGCTCGCAGCTTCTCCTCAAAATCCCGACGCATCTCCTCCACCTATTGAAACCACGAAACATATTCTATTCTGTTTGAAGCGTTCATGTGGTAATTGCCAACTGAGTCTCAGCCTGTGCCAAGCTAAATGCTCACAGCATCTCTTGAAAATCCCTCTGTAATGGTAATTGGAAAAGTGCAAAAATATTTAATTCTATTACCTTATGCTGTCAGTATACTTATTTGTTATATCTCTCAGTGCCAAAACAAATTCTTGCAGCTTCTCTGAAAAAAAACACTTGCTGTACCAAGAAAAGATTTGACAGACATGAGGTGGAAAAATATACAAAAATGTAATATGGGATGGGATGTGATGACAGCAGACTCGTTCAGGTTGGTCAAGAGGGCATCTCTGTGGTCAAGCTGGAGGTGGACAGTGTGAAGGCAGTGGCAGAGAAGAAGACGAGGGACAACACCGACGCTAACATACACCAATCCCAACAAAGATGAACTGAAGACGAACTGAGCTCAATCAGTCACTAGCTCAGCACGTCTAAATGCACTTCAGGAGTTGATTTCTGCCCACTGCCATCAGACTCTACAAAAGCAGACGTACAATGTGTCATGACGGTGTGATATGATACATGACATGATATATCTAATCATATTGGATTGCTATTTAGTTGTCCTACATGTTTATACATTCTATATGGTTTTATTGTAATTATATGTAATTTCTGCTTAATGCTTATTGGATTAAATATATCTCATCTGGCCTGGCATCGTCTCAGGTTCCCCACAAAGAGTTGGAAAACATTAGCCTGCTGTCCCCGCGACCCAGCCCGGGATAAGCGGATGAAAATGGATGGATGGCTTATTGGATTATTGGATAGCTAATACATCTCAAAGATGCTGATGCTTAACAGAGAAGATTGGATCTCGTAACAGTCAATGTCAAGCTTTTGACCATTCATAGATAAAATATCTTTTTTTTTTTGTTCATCTAAAAAGTGGTATAGAGTATATTAGTGGAACAGCAGTGACATATACCAGTTAAGGATAGGCATGAAACAGCTTGTCAGTGTTGGATACTAGTACTAATCAGCACAACTCAAAACTAAGTAACGATAGTAGATAATATGTATGTTTACCTGCATTAAACAGGGTCAGTGAATCACAACGCCTCTTGTTCCTCCCAGTGCAAAAACAGCAGAACATAACGGACTGTGTAATTATACGTTGACTGTGCGTTTGTGCATGTGTGCGTTAGTGTGAGTGTGTGTGTGTGTGTGTGTGTGTGTGTGTGTGCAAAGCCTTACCTCTCTGCTCATAGAAACCACTCTCTGTGTGTGTTGGGCTTCAGTGCAGAGCTGTGAATCCTCCATTCTCTGTCTGTACATCTCAAACTCTGCTAAAGCCTGACAGTAACAAAACATTACAACAACTGTGTTACATTATTACACATTAGCATCTGCTATACACTACAACATGCAAATGGACTGCAATTCCATGCAATCATTGCTATACTAGATAGATAGATAGATAGATAGATGTTTATTGATCCCAAGAAAAATGGGAAATTCCTGTGTAACAGCAGCAAAAAATCAGTCACAAAGCACAAATATAAGTGTAAATGAAATACTTGGAAAAATATACATACATACAATATACATGAAATAATAATACGAATAAAGTAAAAAGAACAAATATTTGAATACTATATCACAAGATTATTAGATGTCATTCAGCTAAATTACGGTTTTATTAATTCCATTATTTAAAGGCGGCTACAGAACTATGACACAACATGACATGAAAATAATGCCATTGGGAATAAATTGTCTATAATTTATGTATTTATGAATCTCTACAAAATGTCCACTTAATGAAACCCAGCAGCAGTGAATGACCTGTCTCTTCATGTGTTCGTGGAGATCGACAGATTCTTCCAGACTGGCCAGCCGCCGCCTCAGGTCCGCATCGTCCACCATCTTACTCTTGTACTGCATGATCTTGTCTCTGGTTTCGGTCACAATGTGCTGGACCTGAGCAGCAGGGGGAAAAAACACATTTTGAAAGCTGCAGAAATAATTTAACACAAGTATTCAAGTCCCAGTTGGGTCTTATAAATGACTGAATGTATACAGCCAGTTTGACGACATAATGCGGGATTAAAAAAACTCACAGTATGACATTGAACTATTATGTTCCGTTGCAACAGATCCAAATACAGTGGGTGGAAAAATGATACCGGGCCTGGGGAGACAGATCCTTCTCAGCTGCTGCACCCACTCTCTGGAACGCCATCCCCGAACACATCAAACAGTCAAGCACCCTACAATCCTTCAAACAGGCCCTCAAAATTCACCTCTTCCAACTTGCTTTTGCCTGTTTACAGACTTTCCCAGTTTTTCCCTCTTTTTCTTTGCCCACCTCTCCTGCTTTACCTGTGCTTATCCATGCACCTGTGTGTCTTCCTGTTCTTTTTTTGTCTGTCAACTGTAAAGCGTCTTTGAGTGTTTAGAAAAGCACTATAAAAAATAAATGTATTATTATTAATATTATTATTATTCTAAAAGCGCAACAACTGCTATCTCCTAATGTTTCCTGGCAGGAGAGAAAGGTTTGACTTGGACTATGGGACACTAATGCTTCTCTCTGAAAGCAATCTGAATGAAATGAACATTTAAACCAGTTTCATATTGGCTTTGGTCTTTGGTTTTTGATCTAGAGCCAGACTTATTCTATTTCTATGAAACCAGTCCAGAATATCCACTGTATGCTGAAATAAAAACAGCACTTTTTTGGCAGCAGCTGAAACCTGATTGCAAAATGACATGAGTGATCATACTTGGATAATGTGCATCACTCAAATTATAGACTGTAGACGGAGCACATACATACTCGTGATAAATTAAAGGGATGTTTTGGAGTAAAATAGTACAAATAGGTTCTGTACTCACAATAAATAAACCATAAAAGCAAGGCATTGGAATGTTTGTAAGTGGTACCATTCCGGGCATCATTAGTGGGGTAATTTACACATACACATTTGCTTCCATTGAGCTAATAGCGCTAACTTGCCCAATGTTTGACCAAGGGAAAAAAGCTTCTGGGGGGTGTTTGGCTCGAGGTCAAGGTGCAAAGGACCCTAGGGTGAAATAACTCCGAACCATCCCTTTGAACGAAAAAGTTGAATGCAGGATTGGTGAATTTTAATAAGAGGAGATGCTTCTAAATATGGCATGGGGAGTATGAACATGATGTGATTCCAATCCTGTTGTTACAGTAGGGCTGCACAACATATTGTTTTTTTATCGTCATGGCAATATCAATAATAAACACATCGCGAAAGGCTGTGAAATATCGCAAAAGATACTCAGAGATTTTCTGAGTTAGTTGAAAGAACATGTGGTATGCTTGTTAGACATGAGTCAATCTATGCTGGACCTTGCCCGCAGCAGCAGTGAGTGAAGCAGCGTCAGTGTAGCAGGGACCAGTGAGGAGGTAGTCGTATTTAAAAGGACCGCCTTGATGTGAGAATGGCTGAAAAAGTATGTGTCTGATAGGAATGATAAATCAATTAGCGGGCGTATGACTTCCGTGGCCTGCATGAACCCTAAGCTTAATAAAATAAAAGGTGAAACAGACAAGCAGCATGTATAAACTAGGTTGGTGCGTTTTGCAGAGGTCCATGGTCTATGTGGGAGCAACTTCCCCCAAATACGACTAAAACAAGGGTGCTTCATGCACAGTGCAGCATTGACCTGCTCCCCGCGGACAGCTCAAATACAGAACGGTCAGTCTTGACACCAAAATTGCAGTGTGGCAGGATTGCCTCCTGCCCCTCCACACCCACTGCAGCACACTGCCAGTCACTGAGATACTGAACAGGCTCCTCACTCAAGAGAATGTCACTTCACCACATTTCTCCAAAGAAAATAATAAAATAACAACAACACATACAACACATACTCGCTAGCTCGTGACAACTTTACTCCTTTCTGGAATAGTGAGAGTGTTTGTGTTCGTGATGGGTAGTGACCGTATTCACATTTCTGTGCGCTATATAATAAATATAGATGTTTGGTGCTCTGTTGTGTCCGTACCTCGTCCTCATGGGCTTCTTTCAGAGACTCAATTTCCTCCTCATGCTCGTCGTTCTTGGTGTTGAGAGCATAAATTACCTGCAGACAGGAAGAGAAGTAGACAACAGAATACGGATGGAATACATAGCTCTTATTAACTGTTTCAATATCAGATCAATAGTTCTACAGTGAAGAGTGAAGCTTAGTTCTGCATTCAGAGTGCAACAAAATCAATAGCAATAGCATCAGCAGAGGAGAAAAATAGGTTTCGCACACTGATTAAAGACAGCGTTATCCAAAGACAGAGTGGCAGATTCACAGCAGCTGCTTTATTAAACTCACCTACTTTTTTTTAAAGTGTTTTGTGTCTAAACCATTCTTTACCAATGAGTGTTTCATAACGATAGCCAAGAAAAGCTGGACTTTTTTGGAAATAAGCTTGACATGGGTAGACCCACAGTAAGCCTGGGTTACACCACACACAGAGCCAAATGAGCCATCGTCACACACAGCAAGTCACAACAAACAAGATGGAGACAGAAAGAGAAAGCTGTGATAGCCAAACATGTGAAATCCCAGCCCTGACGGCGTTCTATGAGGCAAAAAGCTTAGAAAACACATTTGGTGCAAAGGAGTGAACATGTTTGAACCTTTTCTACATTTCTCAGTAAACCCTTATGGTTCTCAGATACAGTACCCTGAAGGTCTGCTGGCTGTGGCGCTCTCTACAAAACAAGCCTAAGTGAAAAACATCTTGTCGGTCATGCTTGCACTCACTGTCCCAGATGTGTAAGTAGGTTTTATAGGTGCTGCAGGTAAATGATATGCATGAGGAGCTTTGAAAAAAGCTTAAGCTTCAGCAAATTGAAGCCCCCTTGAGCCGCTAATATTCAGTCATGGTCAGCTGTAATTCAGCTGTGGTAGAGGCTCCACATTTTGTTCCACTTAAAGGTGAGGGGAAATACGTAGAGCACGTAATGGACACATGCATGGTAATTATCCTCTGTAAGGCATAATGACACTGGCATGTAATTATTATTTTCTGGCTTTTAAACACCACTTAGATCAACATCAAAGTAATAATCACGGCTGGGAATGCTCTATTTTATTGAAAGCTCCACTATACAGCAAATACTAAAACTACTGCTGACGTTGGCGTGTGTCCTGGAGGTAAAATGGTTGCCCCATAACCACAAGGTTAGTGGATCAATCCACTATGTCAATGTCAAAGTGTCCCTGAGTAGGATGCTGAACCCCAAGTTCTTCCTGTGATGGGGTCTGCTGCTCCTTAAACCTATGGGTTAACGCACTAATAAAATTGTACGTGATGATTCAAACTCAAGTTTGATCCCTTTTTTGGTAAAACCATTTATTACACACTGTATAGGTGCCTCATCAATTAACTGTAGTGATCTCCAAAGTGTACTGACGTACACTTTTTTTTTCTTCTTTTTTTTTTTTAAATCTTTGTACATTTTAGACTTAGTCAACAAGGCTTCGGGTTAACCACTTGCCTTTCTCATTCTCATAATGATCATGTTTGTCTGACATACAGCATGTCGTGTCATGGTTTCATGTGGGACTGAGTGAATACCCACAACAACACCCACAACATGACAGAAGAAGTCACGAGAAGAATGAAAACACATAAGAAAGAGAAGATTAAACCCTGCCTCTGTGGTTATCAGATTGTCTGCTTTTCGAAAAGGAAACGATTGTCACCGCCGTCAGAAAGAAGGCTGTTTGATGGCAAGCCCTTTGTTTGAAGCATACTGAGGCCCTGAAGCCACCCGAATGATCACAAATGAGTCCCAGTTACTGAAATCCCACTAAATGTGTGTCCATGCACCGTTGCAGCTAACTGTTGCATGACTGGAATAGTGAAGCGCAGAAATACACAGAAATGCCATCAGCATTAACCTGTAAGTGTAACAACATAACTGATGCTTGCTCATTCTCCCTGGGTGTTGCCCCGATTATCTGGACGTTTACATTTAGGGGTAGGGGTAAAAAAAAAAAAAAAATCGTACAGTATGTGTTTTCTGATGATTAAAATCATTTTTTGTTTTTTACATAGAATCAATATTTATAATTTTTTTACCAATGATTCACCTACATATTTTCTGTTTATACGGCACTTCATCGACTTCATCATGTCCGTTTCGAGCAAAGCAGAACGAAAGCAGGAAGTGGCCAGGCTGGCTCAATGGTAGAGGAGGCGCTCGTGTACTTTAAGATTTTTGACTTGATGCAGAGGTCCAGGGTTCGAATCTGGCCCGTGACCTGCTGCATAATGAATCATTTATTGGATCAAAATCGCAATATGGACTAGTGCAACATCCAAATCGCAGAAGAGCGCAATATTTGTTAATGGCAAAATATGTGTCTGACCGTCCTGATGAAGTATTGTAGCGCAGCAGAGATGTCCCAGCCCACAAATCTACAGACTACAGAGAAATATCTCACACTATAATCATAATTCCTTTCAATGTTAATCATTTTCAATGAAAATGAGAATAATGATACAAAAACGATCACTCCCTCAAATATCGTGAATCATATTGCAATTGCAATATCAGTCAAAATAATTGCAATTAGATATTTCCCTCATTTTGTGCAGCCCTATTACAAATGTCTCATAATGTACTGCCTCTAGAAGTTTATTTATTTATTTATTTGGGCATTTTAGAGCTTTTAAATTCAAAAACGGCAACATCTTTCCAAAAGTCAATGACTAATCGTGTAAAATAATCATGATTTTAATATTGACCAAAATGATCGTGATTATGATTCTTTACATAACCAAGCAGCCCTAACCTGAAATGGACTGTATAGTTTCAAGTCTATTGAGACAGATGAAGACATGAAAGGGGAAATGACATGCAGCAAAAGACCACAGCCCGGAATCAAACCCACAACCACTGCATCGAGGAGTAAACCTCAACACATGTGCACCTGCTCAACCAACTGAGCTAACCCAGCCACAGGATACAGTAGTTTAATATTCAACTTTTGTTTTTGTTAAAAGAAGGGAAAGAAAAAAGCACTACTCAATACTGTCAAATCGTGATACAAATCGAATGGGCACCCATGTGCCAAAGCATTTCATCCCGGGCCCTGGGGTGCTACCTGGACAGTACGTGTCAGCTGGCAGTGAGAGAAGTCAGAGTAAGGTAGGTGTTAGCCTTCTGTTCTCCAGTGTGAGCCTTTGATTCTCAGCAGAAGGCCAACCACGGAAACGTTCCTTCAATTATACACGATTATTTTAATGATGCTGGTGCGCCTGCTGCTTTCATCTCTCTCTCTCCTCTGCCTTTTGCTTTCATCCTCTTATCTCTCCCCCTTTCTATTCTGTTTCTTCTTCCTCTACCAGCAGGGGAAATGGGAGGCAATCTTTAGTGTACTTAAACACTAAAGATAGCTTTCCATTAATAATTGTTCACAATGCAGTTTTACCCAGGTTCTTAAAGTGATTCTTCAACTATAACCAGGGATGAAAACACATTTGTTGATTGAATAACAATGTAGTCTTGTTATGATAAGTTACGTTAACAGTACTAACACGGTTTTGGAGATTAATTAATCAATAACGAAAATAAATTCTAATTAGGTGGAGACGTTGTATGAAAGGAGACAAAAAGTAAAAACCTGAGTGGTCTCTGTTTATTAGTAATTCCCGACACCATTGTGGGAATATTCATACATAATCTGTGCATGGTAACTACGGCTTAGTAAAGATTAGAGGGAGACTGTGCTTGTTACTGGAACTTTGTCTATTCCTCGATAGAGTCACACTATAAAGTCCACTTCAAGTTAGGGCTGCTCGATTATGGAAGGAATCATAATCACGATTATTTTGGTCAATACTAAAATCACGGTTCTTTTACACAATTACTCAATGACTTTTGGAAATACGTTGCGGTTATTGAATTTTTAATTTTAAAACAACAGTGAAACAGTTTTTGCAAAAATGTAATGTGACAGACTTGTTTTTCTGGGTTAGCATTTAGTTGGCGCATGCATTAATAAAACTCCATGTTCTTACTGTATCAACCGATTTTGGAAAAATGTTCTTGCATGAAACTTTAAGCGTTGTAGCGTGGTCAAAGACTCATTATTGTTGCCTAGAGCTGATATGACAGCTATGCTACCATTTGATTGATTATATTTATAATAAGCCGATACTGATGCTAAAGCTGGAATTTGATGGGATGTTTTAATATCCTGTGGTTTAATACTTCTACAGGGGCTTATCCCCCCCCGACAACAATGACATTCTGGAAGACGTCGTCAAAACTTCTTGACATGCAAATGGTCAACTTTAAAACTCAAATCTATAACTTTAGGCACCTTCGCGGAAGCGACCGTTTTACAGCCAAGACGGTGGAGCTGTTGTGTATTGCGACACTACGGCTTTAACACCCTATTTCAGTGTTTTAAAATGCAAAAGATGCTTCCACCGCGTGGGAGCTGGATCTGTTTTGACATTCTTAATTGGCATCTGTCGACCAGATTGGTGCAACCTCACAAGCCATAACAAGCTGATTAACATCCGCATCCAGAGGAGCATCCAGCCATCATAAATGTGGCAGTTTTGTTTAACAATTCTCCCCCACAGATATGAGAACATTATACTGTATACAGAAGATTTGTAACAACCAACTGAGCACCTGTCCAGTGAGCATACACATGAATGTGCAGCAGAGCATGCATATGTTCATCCCTAGATATGACAACATTTACAATAAAAGAAAATGAAGAGAGTGACAGCAAATAGCTTTTTCCTCTCTTCTCTACTGGGGGCATCACGGGAGAGTTTTCCGGCCTGACGCTCCATTGAAACCAAGCCAGAAGGCAACACAATAGCCTGCAGCTACTACAGGTCCAATCAGTCATTCAGTGAGCAGTAAGTCATTTATCGTGAATCTCCTCTGCCCTCTCTATTGGCTTGACTTGGCTTGCTTGAAATTGTCATCAAAAGGCTTATTGACAACTGGAATTATAACCTGAGTCCTTTTACCATCAAGACTTCAATGATAAAGCACCTTTTTGCAGGATGCCCAAGGGACGATGGTGAAAATGACAACAGGGCACCCAGGAGGGATGTTTCTGTGGCTGGAGGACATTTGGAACAGTCGATCACTATTGACTGAACTACAGAATAGAAGCCATTGATGGATGTCTGGAGTAAAACTGCAGCAGCATTTGGCTCTGGCAAAACCCTGTTGCTCTGCCTTCATCATTTCCAGAGGATTACCATCATATTCACTAATTAAAGGATTAATGAAAGTCGTATTCTCAGAGGTGCTGTAGTCTTAAAGGGATCCCTCACCATTTGAGCATTTAGTCTACTGTTTTACTTCACCAGACACTCCATGAAGTGGCAACACAGTCTCTGTTACTTATTAGCTGAAGCACACAGCGCATTTACTTTGTCCTTGCAGTCATGGTGTAAAAGCACTTTGCATCTGTTCCTTCTTTTTTGTTGTTGTGCTGCTCTGACGCTCCAAGGACCCTCGCGTTCCTCCCTGAGCATCACTACACCACATCACAACCACATTCGCAAACACAGCAGACAAGAACTAAGAGCACACTGACTCTCTCTGATAGAGAAAACACCAAAAGTGTTTTCTGTGATATTCAGAAAAGAGCAGGGTACAAACTAAGACATGGAGAAGCAAACATCTTCTGATCCAGCTCTATAAACAAAACCATTAGATTCAATAATCTCCATGCCATTTAATGTAAACAATAAAGCCTAAAATTAGGAGCTGCACAAATGCTGACGTCGTATTGCATCCAACAGCAAGACCCGTACAGTAGGCATCAATATGGGTTCTTATTTTGGGAGCTGAACTTGGGAAAGTCGCGGGACTGCTGTGACTTTCCAGCAAGTATCCCAGCAAATATTTCTCATCAACCTTTAGAGAAGGCGGAGGCTACAGCGTATGAGCACAACGGCTATCATTTCGGTACAACAAATGTTAGGGTGTCACTAAATTTAAGCAGTCGCTTCAACGTTAAAATATCAAATATGTGGTCAATATTACAAAATAAAGCCTTCTTGTAAATGTGCAAATTTGCCCCCAACATTGCCTTCCAGGCAGCAATGGTTATGTTTAGGGTTAAGGTTAGGGTTAGCTGCCTGGAAGGCGACGCTGGAGGAAAAAACACTGAGCTTAATGTTCTCCAGCTCTTACAGTTGGTGCTTGGATCAAGAATATGGCGCAATGTACAGTATGTCCATGGAGGCTGAATTTTAGAAAAGAGACTTCAGATACAGTATTAGGGACCACTAAGGTCTATATAAAAGAGACTTCAGATACAGTATTAGGGACCACTAAGGTCTATATAAAAGAGACTTCAGATACAGTATTAGGGACCACTAAGGTCTATATAAAAGAGACTTCAGATACAGTATTAGGGACCACTAAGGTCTATATAAAAGAGACTTCAGATACAGTATTAGGGACCACTAAGGTCTATATAAAAGAGACTTCAGATACACTATTAGGGGACCACTAAGGTCTATATAAAAGAGACTTCAGATACAGTATTAGGGGACCACTAAGGTCTATATAAAAGGGACTTCAGGTACAGTATTAGGGGACCATTAAGGTCTATATAAAAGAGACTTCAGATACAGTATTAGGGGACCACTAAGGTCTATATTAAAGAGACTTCAGATACAGTATTAGGGGACCACTAAGGTCTATATAAAAGAGACTTCAGATACAGTATTAGGGGAACACTAAGGTCTATATAAAAGAGTCTTCAGATACAGTATTAGGGGACCACTAAGGTCTATATAAAAGAGACTTCAGATACAGCATTAGGGGACCACTAAGGTCTATATAAAAGGACTTCAGGTACACTATTAGTGGACCACTAAGGTCTATATAAAAGGACTTCAGGTACAGTATTAGGGGAACACTAAGGTCTATATAAAAGGGACTTCAGGTACAGTATTAGGGGACCATTAAGGTCTATATAAAAGAGACTTCAGATACAGTATTAGGGACCACTAAGGTCTATATAAAAGGACTTCAGGTACAGTATTAGGGGAACACTAAGGTCTATATAAAAGAGACTTCAGATACAGTATTAGGGGACCACTAAGGTCTATATAAAAGAGACTTCAGATACAGCATTAGGGGACCACTAAGGTCTATATAAAAGGACTTCAGGTACACTATTAGGGGACCACTAAGGTCTATATAAAAGGACTTCAGGTACAGTATTAGGGGAACACTAAGGTCTATATAAAAGGGACTTCAGGTACAGTATTAGGGGACCATTAAGGTCTATATAAAAGAGACTTCAGATACAGTATTAGGGACCACTAAGGTCTATATAAAAGGACTTCAGGTACAGTATTAGGGGAACACTAAGGTCTATATAAAAGAGACTTCAGATACAGTATTAGGGGACCACTAAGGTCTATATTAAAGAGACTTCAGATATGGTATTAGGGAGCCCAGTTGGTTGTAAACCTGGATCAATTAGTTAATTAATCAATTATTAACCTACTTTCTTATGATTAATTATAAGTTTAAAAAAAAAAAACCTTCTATAGCTTAAACTTCTCTATTGTGAGGGTGTGCTGCTTGTCTTTTGTCTTAGGTGACTGGACACTGGACCTCTTTGTGGTTTGGACTGTTCTGACAAAACAAGCATGACCTAATGCTGGCTGGTTTTGAAAATAAAAATGAATGAATGGATCCAAAAAACCAAGTCAGTCTTGAATAAGTTAGATGTGTTGGGTTATAAGCATCCTTGATTCATTTCAGCAAACTTTCTGTTTAAACAGGAGCTTCTGTCCACCATTCATTTCATTTTTGAGGGCTTTGAGTTTAATTTATCTCTTTGCTGTTAATGTAAAATGTCCTTCGGTGTGCTTCCTTTCAACATGTCCAAAGCAAGAAAAAATCCTACATGTTCTAAAACTAGAAAATGTCCTAGTTTCTACCTGTTCCCCCTCTAAGCACAGCTATTATTATTTTTTCATTACCTGCGGTCACACACTTCTGTTTTGATCAGTTTGAAAAAACGTTATGAGAAAAAAGAAACATTCTCTGATTCCAGCTTCTTAAATGTGAATCTGCAAACCTACTGACAAACTGCACGCATGTACACTACAACACCATCCACCAATTCTAATCTCATCACGTAGCAATATGACACAGCTATTGGAGCAACTTAAGCAGAAACATAAGCACACACAATCAGGAGAGTGGAAGCTCTTCCCTTGTGTCTGCCTCTGACCATGAGGGCCATGTTTGCATTGATTATTATAACTGAAAGTGTAGTACTAGACTAAGCTGCATGCAGAAGACAGACAGCTACAAATAGACTCCCAGGGCTGAGAATATAATTAAATATCAGTAACAATATCACAACATAACACCAAAGATTGGATATTGAATTTGACTAGCAGGTCTCTGTGGTCTCTGTGGTACGTCAGTAAACGTGAGGTTGATAGCAGGTCCCAATTCTGGCTTTGTGAATTGTAGTGTTCTGGTGAATGTTTTGTTCTCATTTGAATCAATGATTGTGGCTTCCAACCATTCATCAATCCAATTTCTATATGTGCTTATTCAGTTCAGGCTCATGGGTTTTGGATGCATGCTCTCCCGGCACGCGCTGGGCAAGAAATACCCTGGAAAGGGTGTCAGGTCTATCACAGTGATCCTGGAGTTCACCTAACCTGCATTGGTTTAAGGAGCAGGAAATCCAAGAGATCAGTAACACAATGGGACCATACTAACTATACACAGCAAAGTTCCAGTGAACTGATTTGGGTCGAAACTCATTCTTGGACAGCCTTCAAAGTGTTAAATCTGTTGTTTGTGGACCTTAATTCCACCGCCATTGTCTCGCCAATCTCTCCACAACTACAAACCATTTTAATTAACTGCTGCATTAAATAGTGTACACAGTGTCTAATTCTGTACTGGCATAAATATGCCTCTTATGTAAAATCTTCTGTCCTCTACTCTCTGCTTTTGTCTCCCCCTGTACAGCATAATCGTACAATCTGTCTTATATACATTTTTATCCACCCTTCCACTATAGCCTATGTGGTAAACTTTCACTGCCACCTTATATCTTCCATTACAGCGCAAAATAGTGTCCCCTGCATCCTACACTGGTTTCAGGTGGACTACAAAGAAGCAGCTCTGCCAAATCCCTGCATCGCTCCGAGATTACATAACTTCCCTCGGCCCTTGGCAATGGCAGCCCTGTGAGTGCAGAAAAACATGCACAGGTTAAACAGTGGTTTGTTAGAAGGTGAAAAAATATACAGCAATACATCTGGAAATCTCTCAGCCATCAGTGTAATCACTCATGAAATACAGTCTGGTCACTGTTTTTTTCACAAGCAGAGTACATGCAGTGCAGCTCCAGTGTCCTACCAGCCTGCACAGAGTAGTAAGATCACTGTAGAATACAAATTACTTCTAGGTAGGCTAAGACTAGCATAGAATTGCTAAACAGCTACCACTACATATTATTAGCATCAAAAACAAACCTTGCCTGAGTATTCAATGGTGACCTATGAACCCTGCAAGCATGCAGAGCAGTGGAATATCATCAGACCTGCTCCAAAATACCAACCCATCTGATATTAGCATCTAACCTCCTGACCTGCACCAGAGTACATGTTGAAAATAGCATAAAAATACTCCCATATCCTACCTCACCACTATGTTTACATCTGACATCCCACACCAGCATCAGCATAGTCCTCTCCACAGCACCACTCCATCTACATCCCGACCGGGTCGGAATGACTTGTCCACTCCATCCTACATCATGCATTCACACCTACACACCTTGGTCAGTTGGGCTATCTTTTTGCTCATCTTCAAATGCAGGTCTTGAGTGTATTCCAGCGACAAAGTCCCGTCGTAGAACATGCTGGACGTTGGAGAGGGGGTATATTTGGTGCTGCTAGTCGAGGTGTTGTACGGAGGCTGCCAACCTGAACCCGTCGCCATTTTCACGGGGAAATAAACCCAAACACGACGCTTTCAACTTAAATAAAAAATGGAGCAGTGGCTGCTACGCGTTAAATCCTCTCATCGTTGTGTTTGTAGTTAATCTTCCGTTTCAGCGACGGAGTAAGAAGGGGAGCAGGGACAGCGGGTCGCGAGACCGTCCCGTCGCACGCATCCGCAACGGGCGCGAGCCCTCGGAGTGATGAGAGAGGCGGAGACGCGCGCCAGATGCTCAGCCAATGGCAGGTTCAATTGGCTGTCTATAGCTGTAGCCTTTCTTTAACTGTCTATAGCTGTAGCCTTTCTTTAACTGTCTATAGCTGTAGCCTTTCTTTAACTGTCTATAGCTGTAGCCTTTCTTTAACTGTCTATAGCTGTAGCTTTTCTTTAACTGTCTATAGCTGTAGCCTTTCTTTAACTGTCTATAGCTGTAGCCTTTCTTTAACTGTCTATAGCTGTAGCTTTTCTTTAACTGTCTATAGCTGTAGCCTCTCTTTAACTGTCTACACGCTGCTTTCTCTTTCTATGACTCCTTCATCTGTGGCTGTTAAAGTGTTTAATTAAAGACGGATAACAGCTAGCCAAGAGCTGTCAACCTTTTAGCCTCACGAGGTGCACAGCGATACCTTTAAAGCTGTTGGAAATAGGAGAATAGTTCGGACAAACAGAGCTGATAAAACATTGAAAGTTATTGTCTGCTGTACAATTTGATAAATAGTAGAGTTATTGTGAGCTAATGTGACAAGAATGAAGCCGGATGCTTGCACACGGTTTTATTTCCGACATGTTTTATCTATTTAAATATAAATATTGTGTTTAATCTCGTATTATTGTCATTGTTGGGTATTTTTATTGTTGTTGTTTTTAAATTGTCTGAGTTAATTGTCTTAAATGGCAGTCCTGAAACTATACTGCAATGTAAAAGCACGTATTATTATAAAAGGGAGATAAGGTGAGACCCAGGTATCTTTAGTTCCCTGAACGTTCTGGGAACGTTCGTTTTTGGTTGCGGGAACGTTCCTTGAAAGTTAGGTTTTGGTTGTGTTTTGGTTGCATAAGAAAGTTTTTTTTTAACGTTCTGGGAACATTGGTTTCTAGCTACAGCGAACGTTCTCAGAACGTTCCCCAACGTTGCAACCTTTAGAGAACGTTCCCCTAACGTAGCAACCTTTAGAGAACGTTCCCCTAACGTTCCCCTAACGTTGCAACCTTTAGAGAACGTTCCCCTAACGTTCCCCTAACGTTGCAACCTTTAGAGAACGTTCCCCTAACGTTCTTTTTTTACATTCAATTTTTTTTTTAAATATGTTGCAACATATAGTTTTGCACAAAAAATGCAAATGAAAGAGAAATGTAAGACAGAAATTAACAAAACTTTGAGCAACAGATGTCTTTTTTTTAAATTTTAAATCTGTTCTAATAGCTTATAGTTGTTTTGTATCAGTAGCCTACACTCATTCCGAGTGCCTGCAATTAATGTATTAAAATCTGAAATTGAATTCGTAGCAATCCGAAACTTGCAAATAAACAGGCTGCTGTATATGAAAGGAAAATGTAGCTTTGGCTTAAAAACTGTAATTGTATGTTTATTTACCCTTTTGAATATTGCATTGTACATCACGCTGGAGATGCTGAAGCAGTGACTTATCCTGCACTGACATCTGCTGGTAGAATATAGGAACTGCAACATGATTGTTAAAGGATCAGTTCATCCACTCAGTGACATCAAAAATGAAGTAATCGCCTGCTTACCTGCTTCTATATGGGTGTTTTTGGTTTATGAGACAATGTCTTGAGACCAGTTTGATTTAAATAAATATATGAGTGTCCTGCCTCCGCTCCAATATGGTGAAGGGGATTGGAGTTTTGTTTAAGCTACTCACAGCATTTAAAAAAGTTACTAGTTGATAGAGTCAATCATTTATATCATAACAATGTCCCAGATACTGTGGATAACCCACAAAAATAACGTTGAACAGTTATTAGGATTGACTTTAATCCAAAGAAATCGCTCCCTTGAATAATGCTTTAAGGTGAATTCAAGCCTTTGACATAAACCAGATAGCACAGCTGTGTATGTGTGTGTGCATGTGCATGAAAGACAAGGCCTGACATGACATCACTACTCCTGGAGCTGCATTGTGAGTCTCCTGGCTGATAGTTTTGCTTTTATAATATTAACTCCATCTACTTTTAAATCACTTTGTGCCAAATTTGGGTCTAGACATCCACTTATAGGTGCAATGTTATCTTAAATGAAGCACACGGCCTATCACGTTGAGTGCCTTGATCAAACGGCAGAACGCCTTCTTTTAGATCTGTTCCCAGACCACAGCCTGGGGTGTGACTTTCCGTCCATTTGCCTGACGCTGTTTCAAATACTTGTGCTTCTGATGCCAACACTTTCAAATAATTCCAGATAAGAGAACGTAGAAGTAGTTCATTTGTTTGTTTGTGGTCTTGTGTGTTTTTTTTTTTAATTTTACACATTTGATTGCCTTTTTATGTGTGTGACATGTAAGTTGTGGTTCTAATAGTTGATAATGGTTCTGTAACATAATTTAATGTAATGTTTTTTTGCCTGTTATGTTTAATTTATTGGGCAATAAAGACAGATTTTTCTTAACAAAATGTTTTTCTGAACATCAATGACATTCAAGACGGTGATAAGTGAAACAGATTTACAACACACCGTGTGTGTGTGTGTATACACATATGTGTTGCAAACAGACCTAAGTACTACACAGATAACATCTGCCTCTGCACCACCAAAGTGAACATAAAAATATATAAATATATAAATGCATGTGACACTGTTGTCCAAACCCACACAATCGACAGACAGAGACGGCATCTAAGAAGTTTGTGATCAATTTTGCAGGGTGATGTAACCAAGTGGTGTCCCATTTCATAGGGGTATATACCCCTTACCCCTTGGTTTTAAGGGCCAAGGGGTAGGGGTAAGGGGTAAGAGGTAGGAGTAAGATGGAGAAATGGGATTCAGCCTAAACTGAATCACTTTAGTGCTTTTAAAAGCATAGTCCATCCAAATCCCAAAAATAATAATATTCTTACTTTTTGGTGGTGCTATGCACCCATTTCAGTATTACATGTTGAGGGTTTGAGATATCCAAGATATTTGCTGAGTATTTAGTGAATGTACTACTCCGGCAATAATACCAATACTATTTATTACATTAGGAGCGTTGCTTTGACCGAGGTGTCTTTGCAGGAAAGAAACGTTGCACACAAGCCAAGACCTATTTCCAAATTCCTCTGATTATTCCCGTCATTTCAGTTCTAAAATATCACAATATTATACTGTAATGCATACCAATATTGGGTAATACAGTCCAACAGCATTGTTTCGTTGAAGATGGACCAAAGGCATTTTGATAGCAAACCCAGACCACAAATACGTATATCACTTGTCGTTTCAATGAGGCCATCGAACTGGATGAAGCTTGACAACAAATAACAATCCATAAATCCCGACAACTCGTATTCTCAGACTGGATGGAGTCTCCCTCAGGGGGCGGCTGGGGGAAGGCAAATCGATCGGTGCCTTGAAAGTGTTGAATTCGGGCCCTACTGATAAAGGCATTACGAATCTTAACAACACTTTTGGTTCTGAAAGCAGTTTGACTTGATGAGAAGAAGAAAAAAAATTGAAAAGAATCTAACAAAAATGGCCTGACAAGTACTGTATTCATGACGAATATTTCTAATGTACCTAAACACCTTAAAACTGATGTAGGTTGTTCTGGTTTGGGGTTTTGTTTGGGGTTGTTTTCCCGTTTGGCCTTCCCTGTGTTTTTGTCCCAGTTTTCTCCGTTGTCTGGTGTTGTAGGTTCTGTCTTATGGTTCCCTGTGTCTGTGTTTTCTGCTTCCTGTTTTTGTTAGTCAGCTTCCTGTCTTGTCTTGTCCTGTCTAACTTCACTTTGTTTGTCTGATTGTCCTGCCCCGCCCTGATATGATTCACCTGATGTGTCACCTGTTCCCCATGACCTCGTTACCTCTTGTATTTAACCTCTGTGTTCCCAGTGTCTAGTGCTGCATCATCAGTTTTGTCCTCCTCGAGCCAGTGTACTACATGTTTCTACGAGTTTTCCCGTTCCTCCGTTTTGTTCTCTGTGAGTACTCCCCCTGGACTTTCCCCTTGTGATTGCCTTACCCTGCTCTGCCTTTGGTTTTGGAGTTTTTTGTGTTTTTTTTGGATTACCTATGTTTTGGACTTTGCCCGCCTTTGTGTTTTCTTGGACTGCAATAAAGACTTTTTGTTGAAGTGCCACTCGCCTGCTTCGACTCTGCTTTTGGGTCCTCCTCCTGTCACATCCCCTTAACAGTAGGTTATTATTAATATAATGAATTTACTTAAATAGTTACTATTTAAAAGAAAAAAGCATGAAAATGTTTTAGTAGGCCCTAAGGGACATTTTATAATACTGTGGATATTGCGTCACTTGATCTTCATGTCCTGTAGAGGACAGTATCTACTCACTAATACTACTCAGATGACATTACACCTGTTATTTTAACATGATGACCAAATGGCAAGAATCCTTTTTTTTTTTTTTTTTTTTTTAAACTAGCTACTTGTCATTTTTCTCCCTGCCACTGCATAAGGACCCCCATCACCACCCACCCAATCCTCCCTCCTTCTTGCACCCCCTCATTTGATTGACACCATTCTGCTGCAACGGTTTAGTGAGGAGTTCACCTGCACTGCCAGGTGTGGACGGCTTAAATTAACTTAGTTTTATTTGCAGACGGTAGCTCTGGGTTTTTGATTCTTCCCACAATGACCATGCTTTGCTAGACGCAGTGATATGATACAAGACAAGCTTGAATTCATTGTTGACTCAACTGCTTTGTTTTCTCACTTTTTTTACTTATACACCCTGGCTGAAATTTCATGGGCTGTTGACAGAAAGTGATAAATATTCACATGTATACTTATGTAAACTACCAACTTAACTTTCCATAGTCTTGGGGAGTTTAATACATAACAATTCATCATATTTTTACTAGATGATCATGTTGTCTCTGCAAAGTAACTATGAGCCACAACTGTCATTTACATAGTGGAGGACAAAGTACACATTAAAGAAAAGGTAAATGCAACTTACTTTCCACCACTGGCAGCCAAGTGTAAACATGTCTAAAAAAAAAAGTAGCTCAGGATAAATAAAGTGTTTTTCTATCCAATTTGTTGTGCTTGAATGACTCCTGCAGGCTTGAAGCAACGGGGTTACTACGAGTTAACTAACAGATCCAATTGCCGAGTGCACATGGAGCTTTTATGGGTTATGAAAGGATACAACGGTGTGTGTTAAATGTAATGACAGTGGGAACAAAAGCCCTAAACAGATTACCTGTTACAAACAGCATGCTGGGATGCTTTGAGATACGATGAGATGAGATATACTTAATTGTCCCCTCAGGGAAACTTATCTTGAGCTCAGCATCACTGCATCACAGAGCACAACAGCATCCTTACAACAATGGGTTTTTACAACTGGTACTGGTTTGGATTTACAGGTGTGGGAGAATGAACACTATCAGGACTTCATAAGCCTGATGCAAGATGCCGCAAACAGGAGCAATTAGACACAGAGCCTCGATTGATCCGAGGGGGTGCATTCTCTTTAAAGTCTACCCATCCATCGATCCGTCCATCCATTCATCTGTCCAATCATCCGTCCATCCATCCATCCATCCATCCATCCATTATCTAAATCGGCCTTCCCAGCTCATATTGACGGCTCCATCTGACAGGTCTCCAGTCTTTCAGAGGGCTGTAAGAAAAAGAGCACGTGAACACATTTCCCATGTTTATCACATGTGTTTTTGCTATTTCACATGTGAAATATAATGTATGAATGAATTAATCCCAATATTCATTATGATAATGAAACATGGCACACAGAGCTGGAGACAATAAACCACTTTCATATGAAACGGCATTCATGAAAACATGAAAGGATGAGAGGTGAGAGAGAGATGGAGATAGATAGAGAGATAGAGAGAGAGAGAGAGAGAGAGAGAGAGAGAGAGGGAGCTCGGTGCACTGGTAGAGGAAAGAGAAAAGAGAGAGGGAAGGGGGAGAAGGAGATTGCAACGCAGTTGACCCGTGCGTAAATGTGACCATCCTCGCCGCGGTCCCTCCATCCCTCTGTCCTCTCCCCTCCAGCCTCCAGCCTGCAGCGGCTTCTCTCTACTCCTCCTTACCGGGATCACCTGCTCGGTGGTCGGTGGTCAGTTTTGGACCGTGGAGTCCCGGGTGTCTCGGCTCGGCGCCCTCCTCCAGGGGTTAGGAGGAGCGCCGGGGACAACGTCCAGGTTCCTGCCGGGTTTCGTGGCCACCGCCGGCGAGAGCCAAGGCTCCGAGCGGCGGGAGAGACGCGGCTCGAGCTCGACCCGCTCTCGGATGCCAGTGATGAGGGGTCTGATCGCGCCACAGAACACCTTCTTGGATACCATCGCCACTCGTTTTGATGGAACCCGTGAGTAATTCTGAATGATCCATTAATGACATGCAGCGCAATGGATTTCAGCAGCAGGTTTTTTTTCTAATGTGAATTATTCACTCAGAACAATGTTTAAAATACAAACTCCTCCAAAGTGCTTAAAGAGGATTAAGGACACGTGAATTCGTGTTGATGTTGACTGGTACATTAATTTATGATGAATGAAAGCACAGACTAATGTTTAACATATTAAACATTTTATGAAGCAAACGCCATGCGAACAGCCAGTTCAAGATGAATTAATCGCGGGTCCTTAGAGATGGGATGCAGACAATTATAGAGAAAATAGTGTGGACAAAAATGCAGATAGTGGGAAGTCAGACGGATTTGATTTGATTTGACATTAAATTTAGTGATAATTTACCCTTCATCTAAACATTTCAATCTTTAAACCATTTGAATGTAAAAAAAAAAAAAAAAAAAGGAAAAGAAACCTCCAGGTCTATACTATTTAATGCTGCGAGTCAGTGCATCAATTACCATTCAAAGGCATTGGTTTGAGTTGTAACTGAGGAATCAATACAAATGGTGCACCTTCTTGTCTTGGCCTGATTAATCTGCAGGGGGGGCTGGGGGGTGGGGGGTTTAAATTTATGATTATCCAACCTACCTGTATACTGTAATTATTGTTCATCTGTTTTCACACACAATTCATTGCAAAAACTTACACATTGGTCTGTGCATTGAGCCTATGTAAAACCTACACAGAAATCTGTCAGTCAATATGCAAACGGAAGTTATTATAGCTTAACACTGTTGCATAACACAGTCCCGAAGGCACAAACTAACAGGCAGGACTGAGCAAGAGACAGAATGTGTGGATGAAGGAGATGCAAGGAATCAGAGTGGGATCTGAAACAGAGCTGCGTGCTCTCTCACCTACAGTGGCCTCTGCAGGTATTTGATGTGTCCCGTGTGTCCCCTGAAGACAATGTTTTGTGCAATAGCTTTAATTCAATTAGATTTTTTTTTTTATTCGTTGTCTACAGTGATCAGCTCTGCTCTAATCTGAAAGTGGACCAGAATTGCACTTCCCTGTTTCTGATCTGGAGCCAGGCAGCTTCGGTGTGCAGGAGATCCATTAGACACAGGACTCTCTTGGTTGAGCAGGGATTGAAGACTTGAGGAGTTTTTTCTCCTTTTGCTTCCCAAAAGTAATAGTCCCCTCACCTGAGAACTGCCCTCAGAATAATGATTAACACCGTTTAAAATACTGTCCGCTCCTTGGCTTTGCCTTCATATTCTGTCCATGAAAATCCACAAACACGACTTGACTTTCTACAGAGAATGGCTGGTCACGCTAGGATCAGATGTCACAGAGGAGCAGCCCCCACACTCTATATTCCTGGGTAAATCCCACATGGATAACTCCCACAGGCCCTCCGGTGTGTGTCCTTGCAAGCGTAAGAAAAGAGCTGGCCCACCGTTTCCCAACACACACTGCCCCTGCTGAATGTAAGATTTGAGAATCAGTCGACTCCTCCTTTCCTGCAGCTCTCCATCAAAGGCCACTATCATACTGTAAAATACTCATGTCTGTTTGTCTGAAAGGATAACTTAATCTGAACCAAAAGACGGTGAATGGATGTAACTTTAGCTGGTTATGGAGAGATAAATGACACCTCCTCGTGCTTGGTGTGAGAAAATAAGGTCTGGATGCTCATGTTGAGCTTTTCATTCATGATCACACTCTTGTGGTGAAAAAACCCAGTGGTGAAATTTTAATGAGGAGCTTTTCCAACCAAATAACAGTGTAGCTAGTTGATATGAGATAAAAAAAAGACTAAAACACAGCATGCAAAATGAACTGGGAACGTTTTATGAGGCTATTAAATCATCACACTAATGACTCAAAACAATAGCAAGTCGAGAAATCTGAAGCCAAGCCAAGTCTGAAGCATCGAGGGCGGCACTCTGAGTCTCACTGTGACCAACTCTTTGTTTTGGATTTAACATTGTGGACACTTAATAACAGGATTCTGATACTGAGCATGTTCGTTGTGACTGAAAGCGAGTACTAAAAAACCAGCAGAGCAGAAAAGGGATTTTCAAGACTGATGCTGGGATCTTCCATCTTTGCCATACAACATTAATGCAGCACAATATCCAGGGAGACTCCAGGGAAATCTCTCTAGTTTTTTTTCTTCCTTTTTTTCCCTGACATTGCTGTATAAAGCTTAAGTAAGAGATCATTGTTAACCCAGAGATATCTCAATGCACAACATACATATTTATAGGAAGAGATTTTAATTAAGCACTTCGGGATGGCAGTGTTGGCCCTAGAAGAGAAAGCCCAGCTATGGCTGCAACTAAGGGGCTTAAATGCAGATACAGAAGAGCACTAATAAATGCCAGCTTAATACATATCACTATATGTAAGTATTTGTTAGTACAGTAGTTTAGATTGGGTCATACATCTTCTCTAGTTAGAAAAAAAGTCTGTAGAAGTGAGGGACACAGAGGAGTGACTTCAAAATGACAGATTTGTGTGTGTCTTGACAGGAGAATTCTGGCACAAAGCTGTGGGCTATAAGTTTTGAAGATAATGCAGAGTGAAAATGTGTTTTTGGTCCAGGTTTAGGAAACACATAAGAGAGCTGGTTTAACAAATAACCCCGCACGCAGGAATCCTCCAGCCATCAGTGTTCATCTGCTTTCATCTCACTTTGAAATGTCAGGTTTTTTCTCAACCGTCCTCCGTTGTGTGACGTTATAAATGGATCATAGATGACTAGCATTGAATACATATTTAGCTTGTTTGCATACTGACATTAACATACACCAGAGGACTTGATGCATTACAAGTGCAGAATTCTGCCGTGCAAACAGTTTTCAATATAAAGTATATTGATATTCTGAACCCTGTCTTTAGTGCCATTGACAACCATGTGTGGCGTGTGTGTGTGTGTGTGTGTGTGTGTGTTTGGCTTACATCGTGTGCACGGTGGTGAATGTACAGTATTGTGGCGGGCCGTCGCTGTCAGTGTTGTCAGCACCGGGGTACATGGGAGTTCCCTCAGCGACTCAGGGGGCTGAGTCTGAGTGGTTTTGTAGTTTCGGCTCACATTTTATTACACCTAGATTGGAGCGTGGATGTGACAGGCCTGCCTCGCGCCTGGGGAGTGTGCAGAAAATGAGTAGAAGTAAGGGAAATGAGCACACGGCACACAGCACGAGTACGGAAGGAAAAGTATGGAGCACAGGAACGGTTTCTCTAAACAAGATCACGCCTGGGAGGGAAATGTTCATGTTAGTGTGGGGCTGACCAACATATATGCCCACTATTAATTTATAGTAATGACATGAACATTTCCCTCCCAAAGACCTAGAGCAACGGTTCCTGTGCTCTATAATTGTCCTTCTATGCTCTTGCTTTACACAGTGTTCTTATTTTCCATACTAATATAGATACAGTAGTGTTGGATGTTCATATATATACTGTATATATATGAACATCCAGGTGCACAGTGCTGCATCCCTCATATTTTAATGATATTTTAAGTGCAGTAATGATGTAATCCTGTGCTGTGGTCATAAGAACACACTTTATTGTGTAGTTATATTCTAATCAGGTTTACAGACCACAAAATATCCAAATACTGTTCATGAAAAATAGCACTAGAAAAATGGCCACTAAGATGGCAACAACTAGTAATGGATGCATGGTGAAGATTGCACAGGTTTTTGTAAATCAGAATATTATTTCATTCTGCAGCTTCTGTCTGTGTCAAGTGAAATGACATTCACAAACAGATGAGTCACTGGCTATTGAGTGGTTACTGCAAAATAGACAGCTAACATTAAAGACAATGTCATGCTGAACAATGAAGTGAAACAGCCATGTGTTGTTTGAACATGACAATGTCCCTGTGCACAATGCTAAGTCCATAAAGAAACGATGTGGAAGAACTTCACTGGCCTGAGCAGGGATCTGACCCTAACCCCATCCAACACAATCACGCGGCTGGTCGAAAGCAAACAAGGTTCCAAAATATTTCAGAAAGCTATCATTGAAGAATGAAGGCAGCATATTAATGCCCATGGTCTTGGAATGACACCTTCAACAACGGCATCTGAGATTGGTTCTTTTTCTTCTGAAAGCTTCAATGCAAGAGGGACTTAATGAACTATGCACAATGTGCTCGCTGCTCTTTATTATTAATTTATTTCTACATTGTACCAGGTATTCATCTCAAAAGTGCAAGCCTTTTTTTCCTTTTTCCTGGGAGAAGGGAATCATGAAATCCTATTATATTCTGTCACACTCTTCAGAATCGCCGGCTACATTATTCTTATGTTCAGAATTGTGCAGCCTTCCTCTCCCCCATCCCCCCCCCCGTGCTGCCACACACAGTCGACACCGCTGCTGCTGTTGTCACCACAAATCCATCTGGCTGTATGTATGAGTAACACGTGTTGCAGCTCTAGTCCCACGGTTCTCTGTTGATGTTCTTGTTCTCATAAGCGGCAAAAAGTAACTGCAAAATATTCTGATATCTCACTGTGAACCTGTGACACTTTAATAGAGGCACACAATGATCCTTTAAAATGCCTTTTTTTCTCCAGCAAAATAACGCAAAAAAAATAGCTATAGTGTTTTTTAAGATATCTGCCTGTTAAATATGAAGCTTAGCTTAGCACAAAAACTGCAGTATTTCTGCAAATGTGCAAATTAGCTAACTCGAGCTTCAAATTGTGGCTGTTAAGCTCCACCCACTGATGTTAACCTCGACCAATGAGATTACTTCTGCCTCAGAGGTAGCCTTTAATTGCGATCTGAATGTGTATGCATCTTTAATGGAAATGGATCATTTTAAACACAACGTATGTTGCAGGTCATCATTCTTTCAGTTGTATTACTGTGAGTCATAACGTGTTTGTTTTTCTTGGTGTTTTGACGAGGTTCGGCAGGAGCGTTTACACCGAACACGCTTTATTATTACATAAATTATAACAATTCATTTTCCCTGCTTCACCGGCATGCAATCTCCCTCTCTCTGTGTCTCAGTTAATGCATCTTCCACTCTGTCTGTTTCTCTCATTCAATCATGTTTTCCCTCCCTCGTCCTATATTGCTCCCATTCACCAAACCGAGTGCTCCAGTCTCACAGACTCATTTATGTGTGGACTTCAATCATCTCAGTGGAATGAATGTCTTGGCTGTGTGAGTCCCTTGTCATATACCTTATTCAGTTTCATTAAAAAGAAAATCATGAATAATTCAAGATTGTCCCCCGTAACTCAGACGGTCAAACCCTTTGTCAGAGTTCCTGCTTATATCACGTTATGGCAATCTAACAGACAAAAGGCTTATACGTATGCTTTTACTTCTGCTGCACAGACCAACTTCACCAACAAGAAGCATTTAACATCACGTTATATTGGGGGGATATAGTTATCATTGAGCTATCATAAGAAAGAATGTAGTTTTTTGTATTTACTCCAGTCATCAGGAAAAAGTACAGTCACAAAAAGGGGTGGTCCTGAAGCTGGGTGATGTAGTGATTATGTGCTCTCAGGCTGCTAAGTTAACAAAACGCATTCAAAAAGTAAGTAGGAAAAGAAAACAGGGCAGTTTGGTGCTTTGAGTTACTTGGCAGATACTGTATATCACAATTATATGTTACATGAGAACTCATGAGAGGGTCATATTGATTGTGATATGCAAGATCCCAATTTCCCACTGCGTTTAATCTTTCTGTCTTGCAAAGTTCCTCATAACTATGTTAACTATTGCTCGAGGCTGTGAACATGCACAAATTGCTTTCTCAATCTGGCATGATTGAGCTTTACGGAATTGTGAAGTCAAATGTATTTGTGCAGGCCGTGTTTAATAGAAGATGGAAACATTTTGGAGGGCATGGAGGTAGAGAGAGGTTGGGAAGACACACGGGACAAACAATAGAGAAAGAAAAGATTAATTGAAGAGAACAATCGCAGACGATGGAGAAAGAGAAATGAAGTGACTATCCTTGAAAAGTAAGCAGCGAGAAATGTAAAAAGCTCCCCGAGGAGATGCTCTTCAAAGTGAGCAGAATTACTCCGAAGCCTTTCGATGTGCAGAGGAGAACATAAAGCGAGAATAAACGCAGCGGGGGGGGGGGGGGGGGGGGGGGGGGGGGGGGGGGGGGAGCCGTGCATGACATTTTAATTTTATTTTCTTGAATTAGGATGACATCTTAGTGGAATGGTAGATGACCTGCGTGAATGTGATTGGACGTGCCACAAAACTGATTTCCGTCTTGAAAGGGTCAGCTCACAACTGCAATATAATCACCCGGCTGTCTTAATAATGTAAATATAAACTATAAATATTAAGATTTATGACTAAATCGCTTTTCTCCCACCAATCACAGTGATGGGTCAGCACATAGGGCCATGTGGTGTTTTGGTAATTGATTAAGGTGGTTGTACTAGATGAGTAGGTTATTGAAAGGGGGAGGCTACACCCTGGAAATCCAAATTAAACCTTCCATTTCACAAACATCCATTGGCTAACAGCTGGTCTATAAGAGGACATTGTTTATGGGTTTTTTAGTGAGTAAACTGACCTAAAACAATTGGAAAAAATATTGTACGGTTCTGAAAAGTTAAAAAAGACGATGTTGAGCACATCTATGTAGCTAGTTGCTGGTGCAGGACAAAAAAAGTGAATGTTCAAAAAAGGTAAGCTTCCTCAGGAAGGCTGGGCTGAAACGTTGTGTGTGCCTTAATTTGCACTATTAAAGTATTATAAGTTAGTATAATAGTATAATAAGTTATAGCATTAAGCTGTTGTGCAGACTTTACCTTCTTTGAAGGTTCTAAAAATGACAGGTTCAAATTGTGCCTTTGTGAGCCAACATTTGGTCCTAGAAGAAGATTTTAGGTGTTGATTTGAGCTACTCTCTAGTGACATTAAATTTAGCAGAAGAAGAGACGCCATTCAAAATGTCTCCCGCTTTGTTTGAAGCGATGGATGCTTGTGCACAGACTGCTCACCCTCTTTCCTAATTGTGCTTTATCCCCATTCTGTTTCTCCGTTCCCTTTCCTGCTTCTTGTTGTCCCTGTTACCTGCCCATGTTTCCTCCAACCAGACAGTAACTTTGTCCTGGGGAACGCCCAAGTCCAGTCCCTCTATCCCATAGTCTACTGCTCCGATGGCTTCTGTGAACTGACCGGCTTTGCCCGCGGGGAGCTGATGCAGAAGAGCTGCATGTGTCACTTCCTGTATGGTAGCGAGACCAGCGAGCCCATCACCTCACAGATGCAGAAAGCTCTAGATGAACAACGGGAGTTCAAGACTGAGATCATTCTGTACAAGAAGAGTGGTAAGCCAGTGGATGGCTGGAGGATATTGTCAAGTTAAATACTGTCAGTCAGTTTGATACTGGCAGTGTCAGTCAAAAATATATTTTAATTGAGGCTGTAAAATTCCAGTTTCTTTTCTTTGAACAGGCTCAAAATTCCGTTGTCTGCTGGACATCGTGCCCATAAAGAATGAGAAGAGTGAAGTGGTTATGTTCCTGGTCTCACACAAGGATGTCACAGAAAATAAGGACGTGGACCATGACAATGAGTCTGACATTGGTAAGAGACAGCATGGAAAACAAAGTGAGGCATTTTAAAATTACCACTGTAATTCACATGAAATCATCCAATAGAGGGTTGCAGCTGGGGCACGAATCTATCAGCAGACGTTTTTTCAATTCGGTTCAATTTTATTTGCAGTATCAAATCATAACAAGTTATCTCAAGAGACTGTACAGATGGGGCGACCTCTAGCTCACCCAGTAAGAGCACGAAACAGTCCTGCAGCTGTCCGCATTCGAATCCAACTTGCGGCCCTTTGCTGCGTGTCATCCCCCATCTCTCTCCCACCTTTCCTGTCTATCCACTGTTACCATCTAATAAAGGGAAAAAGCCACAAAAAAATAATCTTAAAAAAAGACACTGTACAGATAGAGACCACACCACAATTTACAAAGACCCAAAAATTCCAGTAATTCCCCCAAGAGCAAGCATTTAATATGACAGTGGCAAAAAAAGTGGCCTTTTACTTTACTTCTTTTTAGGGAGAAACCTGGGACAGACATTCATTGGTAGGTGGTGTCTGACGGTGCCGGTTGGGGGTGTGATGAACAGTGGCAATATTACTCACAATAAAGATAATGGAACTATGGCTAGAAATAGTAGTAGTAATAGTTCATGGGGTTGCAGTGCACTGGAGAATGTAGCAGGGTGGAGCAAGGCATAGCAGGGCACTGCAGGGCATAGCAGGACGTAGCAGAGAGTAGCAGGGTGTAGCAGGGCACTGCAGGACGTAGAAGGGTGTATCAGGGCATAGCAGGGCACTGCAATGCACAGCAGGGCATAGCAGGACGTAGCAGGGCATAGCAGAGCACTGCAGGGCATAGCAGGACGTGGCAGGGTGTAGCAGGGCACTGCAGGGCGTAGAAGGGTGTATCAGGGCATAGCAGGGCACTGTAGTGCATAGCAGGACATAGCAGGGCACTGCAGGGCATAGCAGGACGTAGCAGGGCACTGCAGGGCATAGCAGGACGTAGCAGGCCATAGCAGGGCACTGCAGGGCATAGCAGGACGTAGCAGGGTGTAGCAGGGCATTGCAGGGCATAGCAGGACGTAGCAGGGTGTAGCAGGGCACTGCAGGGCGTAGAAGGGTGTATCAGGGCATAGCAGGGCACTGTAGTGCATAGCAGGGCATAGCAGGACGTAGCAGGGCACTGCAGGGCGTAGCAGGACGTAGCAGGGCACTGCAGGGCGTATGATCCGTGATATGACAGAGGGGGTTTGAGAGTAGTCACCAAGTAAATAACGCCTTGGTAACTACCAAAATAAATGACAATTTCTAGATCCAACTTTGGCAAGAATGGCAGTTTCTGCCACGATGTCTCTTTAGTTTTGTGTCCTTGTCTTCAGATAAGGAAACCGGCCTGGAGATCCGTCCCGTCAGCCGCCCTGCAGGCTTCAACGTGGAGCGCCGCCGCAGTCGGGCCGTCCTCTACCAGCTGTCTGGACACCTACAGAAACAGGACAAAACCAAGAGCAAGCTAAAGATCAACAATGTGAGACATGTTGTCCCATATACCTTCCGTCATAGTTAGCATTTGACTTAGTGTCGTTTTTTATTTGATATTTTTGGACAATAATAATTTTGATTACAATAACCCCATGGCAAATAATGAAGGGTCAGCAGATTCATCTTACTAACTTCCGTTTTCTAAAAGAGACAACTTTCTTGACAAGTACTGTTTTCAAGGGCTTCATTTGCAACACAACGTGATTTGCATTCATTTCTAAATTAATAAGATGACAATTTGTAAAGTAAAGCAACTGGGGTGTGACAAAACATACCCTTGCAGTGTGATCTTTATGACCCAAAACCTTAGTGGGAAGAAATTAATTAGCATAAAGGCATTGGAATAATTGTGGGGCGAGCTGATCAGGTATCATGGTTAACACAGGTTTAATCATTTGCATGAGGAGCATGTTAAGTTGATGCTCAGTTTTAAACCAACAGAGACCAGGGATGTAACAATGCCCTCAAATCACGACTCTATGCAATTCATGATTTTAAGTTTACAATACGATTTTCCCAGGATTTCTTTAACAGAATGAGCTGCAGACAAATGACTGAAAAATATTCCTTTATTTCTATAAACTGTGCGAAACAACAAATGTGCACCCTAAAAAAACTGATATTGTATTTAATCGTGAATAACAAAAACTAAAAACTAAAAATCGTAATTGGATTTATTAAAAAAACACATCAAAATTACTACATAAATAGAAAACAGTCAAACAAGGCCGATGCACTTTTCTTTTTTTAATGCATTGTTTTTCCCTATCAGAGACACATTTGTATTTTGTCATTAATTTGTACACGACTGACAAATACTTTGAAGGCACCTCATTTTTGAAAATTGTCTGTTTACATTTCCAAGTTTGATGTGTTTGAATTTTCCTTTTGAATTAATGTAATTATGAAGAATTCAAACAACAACACGTCACTGCTGCAATCATTGATCCATTAAAAAAAGAAAAAAAGAAATCTAACCCTAATATTGGTAAACATGTCTTTATTAGTAATGTTTGTGTGTGTGCGTGTGTGTTTCCACATCCAGAGTGTCCTTGGAGCCAACGCCAACCCAATCCCGGAGTACAAGGTGGCGGACATCCAGAAGTCCCGTTTCCTCCTCCTTCACTACGGTGCGTTCAAGGCCGGCTGGGACTGGCTCATCTTGTTGGCCACGTTCTACGTCGCCGTCACCGTTCCCTATAATGTCTGCTTCACTGCTGTGGAGATACGAGAGGACGGCGCCTCAGCAGCACGCAACCCTCCAAGTGTCAGCGACATCTTGGTGGAGATACTTTTTATCATCGGTAAGGCTTCTTTCACATGCTTTGCTTATGTTGCTGTTTGCTGGATTATTTTCTTTGGTGTTTTAGTAAAAAGCTATAATAGGCTTTAGCTACACAGGCAATGCTTGTTGTCTTTTTATTGATTCATTGTATTAAATAACAAGAAACAATATATCCTATGTTGCTCTTACCTATTTCTTTCCACTTTCTTCTAATATCAGTTTAAGGAGTAATCCCCTCCTGGTTTACATAATCAAATCACGCAGCTCTGAAACTACCACTCCGTCTCTCTTAATTGACCCAGTTAGCTGCACCTTAGTTTGCAAGTGCCTCCATCTCCTGCCAACACACAGGAGCTGTATGCTAATTGAACCTCCTTAACAATCTCCACTTCTTCTCTACCATGTATCTCACCCTGCCATCTCCCCCCTCTGGCAACCCAGTCCACTGATCCTGCCTCGAGGAAGGCTTGTTAAAGGAAATCTGTGCACAACCTGGATTACTGTCGTGGTGTTTTTCATTTTAAAGTTTAGATTTTTTTTGGAGACAAAAGAGAGTTGAGAAGATGTACACCGTTCTCGTGTCATGTCATGTCTTTGCGTGGCAGATATTGTGCTGAACTTCCGGACCACCTTCGTGAGCACGTCGGGTCAGGTCGTGTACGACGCCCGCTGCATTTGCATTCACTATGTCACATCCTGGCTGTTTGTGGATCTGATCGCCGCCTTGCCCTTTGACCTGCTCTACGCCTTCAATATCAGTGTGGTGGGTCTCTCATACACACACACACACACACACACACACACACACACACACACACACACACACACACACATGCATATGCATATTTGTGCATATAAGGGTGTTGGGAGGGTGCATATAAATCATACATGCCTGACTGTGGTTGCACTTTTGTTTGTCTTTAGGTGTGATTTACGTGCAGTGTATAGACAGAGACTCTATGGGTGCTGCCAGTGCTAACAGACGTCATTGATTCATCAATGTCACTCTCCTGCTGTTCAATTCTCAAGGACTCAACATCCATTTAATATCTCCTACCAATGCAAATGTTATGCTACAAAGATAAGGCAAATGAAACTTAACAAAACATTGTTTTTTATCTCCATATTTTCTGGCTTCGATGGAAGGAAAGTGGGAATCCGAGCTTCAACAAGAAAACTTATCATGGAGTAACATTATGCTGAGCCTTCTGGCTGTTTAACAGATACAGTACAGTAGATACTGATGCGAGCTAGTGGTTGGTGTACTGGATTTGACTAATGAATCTGCTCAGAAATAGTAGGTTTGTGTCTGTGAGGCAGAGTGAATGGTTGAGCTGAATTCATTTGCCTGAACGGATCCATATCTAGATATCTGGATTCATTAAATCCTATCTGAGTGGGGTGTCATTAATCTGTGTTGGATCCAGAGCTGCTTAACGCACCACTTATTGGGCACTGAAACAAGCAGGGAATTACAAGCTCGGTTAATACAGAGGTGAGGGAGGAACTCAATAAAGGAACAGTGTTCGATAAGGTAATTTTTACTTCTCTGGTAAAAGCTGCGACTTTTTAAACGCAAATTAATCTCAAATTAACAAATGTTTAAAGTATTTTTAATCCCATCTGAGCTACTAGATTTAGAAAATCTACAGACGGGTTTCTCTGCACTGGGAGTGAGATCATGGGCCAGGTCCTGTGGAGTTCCATTTCTGTCTTTATTACATGCGAGAAAATATATGTTCTGAGAGGGGGAAAAAAATGTTTGAGAGAAAAAGTTATCACACTGAAAGCAAAAAGAATTTTTATGAGAGTTTTCATACCAACAGCTAAAAATAATAATATTTGAGAGCAAGTATTTTCTTATAGAACATAAAAAACACATAAGAAACACATTTGTTTTGAGAGAAAATATTTTCACAATTTCACATTTTAAAAATATGTATTTGAGAGTTCTAAAAAATGTATTTTAAGTAAGAGTTTTTTTTCTCCGAAACGATTTTAAAAATGTCAAATTCATATACTTTTTAACATTCTATGAGAAAACACTTTCTCCCCCTGCCCCAGTCTAACGGCCCACTGTCAAGATGCCTGATTGAAATTCTCAGCGTGCATGGGCAATTTCTAATTATTAGGGAAACTTTAAAAATTAAACACATAATATCATTTTGCTAACTAATCCCATCCTAATGAGCGGTCTTGTGTTAGCCGTGTTCACACCTTCGACTGTATGACTCCCCTGTCTCCCAGAACTTCGGGGTTCACCTGCTAAAGACGGTGCGCCTCCTCCGCCTCTTGCGCCTCCTACAGAAGCTGGACCGTTACTCCCAGTACAGCGCCGTGGTCCTCACCCTGCTCATGTCCACGTTCGCACTGCTGGGCCACTGGATGGCCTGCGTCTGGTACTTCATCGGCCGCAGCGAGATCGAAAGTAATAGCCCCGCCTCCTGGGACATAGGTTTGTGTCTGTGTGTCGTAAAATCCTGTGTGTTGCAACTTCATGGATTGAGTTTAATGGATGGAAAGACCAACACCAATACAATCTGTATTATTTGAACCGATCCAGAGTTTGAGGCATGCTTGTGTACACTCAGTGTGTGGTCCGTGTCCTTTTTTTACTGAGAAAACACTTCTAATTATGGGGATCTGTCTCCCCTCCTACTGTGCTCAGTAGTACCAAACACCAACAATACTGTGAGGTGCTTTTGGGGATTGGGCCTGTTTAAATCAGCAACTTGGAATGAGACGGGAGGAGAGAAGAGGGGTAACAGTGGTGGATTGATTTACAGAAAGAGCCTTCGCTGATACACAGATGGACGTGGGGGGGGGGCAGTGGGTCAGGTGGAACAGTGAGTTGTAGGGGGGGTAATTGAGCGAAACACTGAACCCTAAATTGCTTCCAGTGAGCAGGGCAGCGCTCCATTATTGTTAATGAGAGTGTGTCCATTGGTGAATGAGAGGCTTTTTAGGCTTTGTCTTTCTCAGCTTGAAAAGCACTATAAGTGCTATATCCATGCAATTAGTAAGTAAGTAAACTTTATTGACAACACCTTTCATTGACAAGAGGGGTCACCAAGTGCTTTGCAGTACAACAGCACATCAAATACTAAACCATATGGCTAATTAAATGCTTGTCTAAAAAGATGTGTCATCCAGATGTGAATCCAAGGCTCTCAAGGCTAAACGGAGAGAGTTCCAGAGCCTTGGAGCCACCACAGGAAAAGGCACTATCACCTCTGGTTTTAAAATGTCTTCTGGGAACAGTTCAAAGGTCTTGGCCTGAAGACCTCAGAGAGCGACCAGAATTAGGTTTTTATTACTCAGATGGAAATTCATTACAACAGCATTCCCTTCTTCTTGAGGTTACATTATTGATCCAATATAGCATCCAATGGTAATATAAAAGATTAGAAAAAAACCTAACATTTTCCTTACTCTACTTCCTGTTTTGTCTGACTGCCATGCTGGTCTTGTCATACCCTACTCTGTCCTCTGACAAATTAAATGTCAAAACGTGGCACGTATTGGTAAGTTAGAGTCTAAAAATTTAAAATAGTACCATTATGGGCAAATATTGGCTGAGACCATAAACATTAGATGTCCATCACAATGGGGTCTGGGTCCCAAAGGGTTAAACAATAAAGAATATAATCAGAACAAATATCTCAGAAGGACAAATTTAGATATGATAAAAGGCAACGTGCATGAATTCAAATGAAAACTGACATGATAAGCTAGTGTGCAGTGTCTAGCCTGTACTCCTTCCACATACACCAACACCAACACTGAAATAGTTAATCTGCCATTCCAGCCTTGGTACCACTGCTTCTAGTAAGATTTTATATCGGATCTCATTCAATTGACTAACTCTTGTGGACTGCCCCTCCTCCCTCCAGGCTGGCTTCATGAACTGGCCAAACGCTTGGGAACGCCATACTTCCTGGCACCGCTGACCTCCCTGTTGGGAGTCCCCGATTCACCTCAAGGCACCATGACAGCAGGACTGACCAATTCCAGCCAGCGGAACGGCTCGGGGTTGGAGCCGCTGACCGGGGCGGGTTTGCTGGGTTTAGGCCAATGGAATGGCAGCAGGACCAGAGCGAGGGGCGGCTCGGGGACCACACTGAGCGGCGGCCCGTCCGTCAGGAGCTCCTACGTGACCTCGCTGTACTTTGCTCTGAGCAGTCTGACCAGTGTGGGCTTCGGCAACGTCTCGGCCAACACCGACTCTGAGAAGATCTTCTCCATCTGCACCATGCTGATTGGAGGTAGGAATAACACAACAGCAAAGCAGTCATACTTGGATGTCTGTGGAAACTTGAAATCCACAATTTGTCACTGATAGGAGTTTCTATTCACTTGTGAAAATTTCAATCTGAACCAAAGTGGTGGACGGAGCAGACGCTGACCACATCACTAACATGGCTAAAAATCAGGCTAGATGATGGCACTGTCAATTCGTTCTTCTTAAAGTCACATTGACAGGTCCCCCCCCCCCCCCCCCCCCCCCCCCCCCCCCCAACCAACAGTGTGAATCTGCTGCATCTCGGCGCAAAATCTGAGCAAGGCACAACACCTCAGGTGGACCCAGGCATTGTTTTGTCTACCGCTGATCATGTGTAGATTTAATTTTTCTACCTTTGACCAGAGCAGCCACTTACACAGTAATAAAAGCTGTTCTACACAACGCCTTTAACTGCCCATTTTGTAAACAAAATAGTACAGTGACCCTAAAACTGAATTATGGCAGAAATCCTTTAAGCTTTTCTGGTGCTTTTGTCTCTTTGTCTGTAGCGTTAATGCATGCTGTAGTGTTTGGTAATGTGACTGCCATCATCCAGAGGATGTACTCGCGGCGCTCCCTCTACCACACCCGCACCAAGGACCTGAAGGACTTCATCCGGGTGCACCGGCTGCCCAAAGCCCTTGAACAACGCATGATGGAATGTTTCCAGACGACCTGGTCCGTCAACAACGGCATCGACGTCAGCGAGGTAAGAGGGGCTCACTGCGTCGGGAATAAGTGATTAAATGCCTTTGCCACAAGAGAATGTGAACACACGATGGCATCATGTTACTCTAGATGGCATATTTCTGAGAATGTCCGACTCCTCCTTTACCATTCGGAGATGGGTACGTGTCTTGGGTTGACCTTGTCAGTTACAATGGGATCAACTTTGCTTGGCTTCTCAAATTGAAAGTGCAAATTCTGTGACTTTCCTTAAAGAAACTGTTCAAAGTCATGAGAGGATTTGGGTTTTGGGTTCAATAAACTGGGACAGCTAGCCTAATTTCATGGATTAATGACCTCATAGACACTAAACTCATTCTTGATGTGTTTTACCATGGCATTAAATCTAGATAATCCTTTTTAAAGAGATGGCATGATGGGGGAAAGACGCTTATACTAAGGTACTAACCCACAACTTTTTGCTTTGCTAGCCGCACATACAGTGGGAATTCACTATATAATATGGTATAGTAAAGTATATAGAGAGCTGTTGCATTTGCTGTAATGAATGATATTTGGATAAATGTACAAAATGGAAAAAAAAAGCTCATCAGAAACTATCATGTATGTATCAGTTAGTTGTGACTATGTGGGAAAGTTAAAGGTTTACTTTTGCATTTTAATTTAACCTCCACTTTCCCAATTCAATTCAATTCAATTTCAATTCAATTTTATTTATTTATGGTATTAAATCATAACAACAGTTATCACGAGACACTTTACAGATAGAGTAGGTCTAGACCACACTCTTTAATTCATAAAAACCCAACAGTTGAAGCAATTCCCCCAAGAGCAAGCATGGTGCCATCCTAATCCAAGGAAAACAAAGTAAACTCCCAAGAACTGGCAGTCACATTCAAATGACGACACGCATGGGAAAGAAGCCACTACGAAAGAGATAGGGATGCATCCGTAGTTTTAGAATTGTGTTTTGTGTATCTTTGTTTCAGTGCAGAGGGGATATACAGTGTGTTCTTCCCATTCCCTCCACAGCTGCTGAAGGACTTCCCGGATGAGCTAAGGGCCGACATCGCCATGCATCTGAATAATGAGCTGCTGCAGCTGCCGCTGTTTGAATCGGCCAGCAGGGGGTGTCTGCGCTCCCTCTCCCTCATCATCAAGACCTCCTTTTGCGCTCCCGGGGAGTTCCTCATACGACAGGGGGACGCCCTCCAGGCTATCTACTTCGTATGTTCAGGCTCCATGGAAGTACTGAAGGACAACACCGTGCTGGCCATTCTGGGTAAAGAACAAAAAAAACAGCATGTGTATTCATGTTATTGTCTTCATTTTAATTTGGAATATAACAATTTTAAGATTTTTTGGACTGACAATTGAAAGAGTTTGTTCCAAAAACGGAAATGAGCTGCTTTAGTAAAAACAGACACACTATCAATCCCCGCCATAACACCCATGGTGTTGAAAGGAAATTCAATGATCAGGATATATATTTAAGTTTGTGCTGATGTATTGACATTCAAAATGCACATATTAGATAATTAAACCATAAGAAAATATAATGCAATACATGCCAAACACACTTTTTATCATATAGCCGACACCACCGAGGTTCAGCACCATGGAGAGCACCCAAACCCACAATGAGATGCTATGGGAGGACTGGCTCCATCTATTCATCAATTTCCCACACGCCCTCTTTTGGTTAAATAAGTAGGTATGTTATTATATAATAATAACGTATACTTTATTAATCCCGCAATGGGAAATTACAATGGTTTCACTCTGCTGTTGTTACACACATTGTTATTACAGACATTACACATTACACACAGGCCTGAACTACGCACACATGCTCAGTACCTATACATGCACTAAATGGAGAGATGTCGGAGTGGGGGGGCTTCCCATGGAAAGGCGCCCCGAGCAGTTAGGGGTTCAGTGCCTTGCTCAAAAGCACCATGGCAGCGCCCCGGAGGTGAACTGGAACATCTCCAGCTACCAGTCCACCACCATAATTTGGTCCGTACGGGGACTTGAACCGACGACCCTCCGGTTCCCAGCCCAACTTCTGTTGTCCTGCAGTCTGAGTGAGTCATTTTGCTGCCGGAATCTTAAAGGGCTTCTCTGTCTTGGACTCCAAACCATAGGAGCCTTGCTAGATTCCGGCAGTAAAGTGACTCATGAAGCGCTGTGAAGCAAAAAGAAGACGGTGTGTTAGCTAACCTAACCACCGCCATGGCCATTCCCATAGTAAATAATGGAGATCGGCAAGCTTTTTCACTGTGAAAAGTTCATGTCTCATATCTGAGATGATGAAAGACATGTCAGAGACTCAGGGATTTAATGGCACCTTAGTAAAAAGCAAGAGTGTGTGTATAGGGGCGTACAATTCACAAAATACGTTGTAGCAAGACCTGAGTTGTTGAAAATGAGAAAGGGCTTTTTATTTCTGAGGGAGATATTAGACATCCAGAATCGAATAGCCATCCAGACGGCTTTTATGAAGAGGAACATGATGAAGGAGAGCAGCCTAGTGCTACATTATGATTAAAAACTGCAATTATCCCCATATTAAACTGCCCAAAGACTGCAACCCTAACAGTTTGGGTAGCAGCAAGATCCTGAACAGGAAATCCATAAAAAACATTCACTGATTTGACATTGACATTGACAAAGAATCACATTATAAAGTTGTCATGGCAAAGGTGTTATACATCCAGCAGACATGGAGAGCAACAAAATGATTCATACAATGCAATCATATTTCTGTGCTCCCGATGAATATAAGTCCAATATTACCAGCAACCCATCACAAATAGGTAGACATGATAACAAAACAGGAACAGGAATCTAGCAGCCTCGCACAGCGAGAACAACACCGCCACTTTCATTCTGCATAACAGCGATGAAACAGAATAGAGAAACACAAACAGCTCTGGAATGAGTTCAGAACGGTATGAAGCTCAGGGAGCAAATTGGCAACACTCTTTTTTCATATTAATGATCTAACTGGTGTAAATAATGAAGTTACTGCTGCCTATGGAAGACAGACATTAGCATATTGGACCTGCTGTGTATACACATGCACATTTGTGTGAATAGTGAGGCGCACAAACTAACACATTCCCCTCTTTTCTCTCCTGTGTAGCTGTTTTTTATGCACACACACACACACACACACACACACACACACACACACACACACACACACACACACACACCACACACACACACACACACACACACACACAACTTTCTTTGGCATTGCCACTTTGGATTTACAGCTGTGAAGAAGGCCGTGAGGTAGAGAGAGGAAGCAGAAAAACAGAATTATCTGTATCCATCCATCGGCATCCCATGGTGAATGAATACTGTAACAGAAATATGAAATGGTCAAACCAAACACTCAACCTATTTGCTCTAGAATGTGTTTTTATTAATAACCGCATTGGGTTGACATTACTTGAAGTATTATATTATCATGGCCACTTGCCAGTAATTAAACTACAATAAAAGAAATGCATATTCACGTTTTGGGGAATTGTGCTTTTTAAATAGGTCGGCATGTTTATTACTGGCTGTGTTTTATTGATGTGGACTATCCCTTATGTTGGGACACTTCCTGCATTGTAGTCTTTCAGTGGACTGCCACCAGTGGTAGAAGCAAAATGTACTTATGTACCTAAGTAATGTACTTATGTACTGTATGTAAAGTAACAAATTTAATAATAATTTAAATAAGTTTATTGATCCCCAATGGGGAAATTACAATTTACACTCTGTGTCCACACTTTGTTAGTTATCACACACAGTTCTGAACTACACACACGCGCTCAGGATCTGTACACGCACTAATGGAGAGATGTCAGAGTGAGCCGGCTGCCAGCTGAACAAGCACCCTGACAGGTACGGTGCCTTGCTCAAGAGCACCTGGCAGTGCCCAGGAGGTGAAGTGGCATCTCTCCAGCCACCGATCCACACTCCGTACTTTTTATGGTCCATACGGGGACTTGAACCTCCGGTTCCCAACCCAACTCCCTACGGACTGAGCTATTGCCACCCCCTAAAAAAAGTGAAAGTACTGGTTAAATAAACATAGATGGCAATGGTTAGAGTTTCCTGTTGGCTTCTTTTGAGAGTTAGCCAATTTTATAATCATGTTATTGCTGGGCCAATTCTGAAAATATGGGAATCAGTTGAAGCTATAGTGCGTAGTTTCTGTGGCCCCATGTGGAATTCTAAGTAATGACAACACAACTGTTGATCGTGCGTGGCTCCTCTTATGGCTCACATATCAGCTTCCAGGTTGAGTACGTCACACAATGTATGTATGTCTGCTTTCCAGGTCGGGGCGACCTGATTGGCTCCGACTGTCTGACCCAGGAGGAGGTGATTAAGACCAACGCCTGTGTGAAGGCCCTGACCTACTGTGACCTGCAGTACATCGGCCTGACGGGCCTCCGCGAGGTGCTCTGTCTCTATTCTGACTACGCCCAGAAGTTCATCACTGAGATCCAGCACGACCTGACGTACAACCTCCGGGAGGGACACAGCACAGAGGTACGTGAATGCCCCACGCTTTTCTGATCGCCGATCACTCTGCGCACAGGGAAAATCTTAGTTTGAAACTGAAACAGGTTGGGGAAAAATGAACACACATTAGGTGTCAGAAAGGTTTCGCATTGTCCATTCATCAATCTCCCGCCACTTATCTGAATCTGTATCGAAGTGGCAGCAGGTTTAAGAAAAGTAGACCGGACATCCTTCCCCCCAGCCATCCTCCAGCTCTTTCAAGATGTTGTCAGGCCAGATGGGATGTGTAGTCCCTCAGGCATGGTTCTGGAGAATCTCCTCCCAGTCAAACATGATCTGAGGCATCCTGATCATATACCCAATCATCCTCTTACCCTATTATCACCCTTTATAGAATCTGTAAGGTGTAACAGCCAGTCTCTCTGTCCAGCTTTCTGGTATGTGACATGATCACTATCAGTATTAATCTTAACATAAAAGTGTATTGCAGATAAGTAATATCATATTCTAAATGCCTTAAAGAAAGAAGACTCCTTCTGTTTTTATGTGAGACTCAGCTGTGCAGTGACCTCCTCCACCCAACATTTTATGCAATGCTGGAGTGATGGCTTTGCACTTAAAAAGGATTAGCCATCTGGACTGGGAGTGAGGAGAGGAAGCCACGGCTTCTGCTTGAGATGCAGCCAACAGATAAATACATGAGCTAAACATGGCCGATTCCGATGCCAGTCACATACAGATGGATCTCAGCTGTAGCGTACACATGAATAACCAGCATGTACGGGAAATAGCCAGGCTAAAAGTCAGAGAGTGAGTGAGTAAGCTTGCGAACTAGAGCACAAGTCCAAGAGAAATATCAGGGGACAGACAGTATAGCAACATGAAAACTATTTAAATTATACATCGTGGAGCTTCTAGCTTTAGTATATGGGCCTATGGGATACAGGAAATCCTTTACTCTTTGCTGAAGGAGGCATCTATATCACATCTACTCTGGAAACATGTTGATTCTTGCTTGATTATGACAACTAATCCGCCCCGATTGGCTGTAAGTCCACTTAGTTTTAGTCCTTTTTTTCATGATAAACAGCTTATCTCTATAAAACGAGTGAGGGAGGGAGAAGGTGTAAGTACATGAAAGGATTCAGTTCACATATGGATAGAGAAATGTAGCAAGACATTTGCAGCTATTGTATTTGCTCAGCTGTCAGGCCTCACTGGCCCTTTTTTTAAATGTTTCTATTCCACTTTCAAGCCCATTAAACAGTTTAAATGTGACAGAAATAATATGTGAATTGGGTGTGCTTCATGCTCTATCTGTATCTTCCCATTAGGGGAAAGGGAGCACTTGAGCCGCTCTTCAAGCGCTCTGTTGCAAAACGTGGATGTACTGTATATATTATTCGGTGCCTTTTTATTGAGCATCAACCTCGCCTTTGCGTGTATTGTCGGAAAAATAGACTTAAGCATGAATAAATGCTCCAGTTCAGGTCGCCCGTTAGACACAGCTGAGGCGAGCTCGTGCAAACAGCTGCTCAGATAAAAGTGAAATCATATATGTAAACGTGCGTAACAAAGCGTTTCTGACATCTTTTAACCCTGTTGCAATAAAGTAGCATTTGCAGGGTTCAGGAATCCCCGACATGAAAAGAAAGTGGGGTTGGGGCCATAAAGTGTGTAGGGGGGGGGGGATGCCCTTGACCCCATACTCTGGGGTGCCCATATTCACCTAGAGCGACAGCAGCACTGAGCTCGGGCGTGGGACTAAAAATAGCGCCAGCAGAAGGGTGGAGGAGGAGTGGGTCATCCCTGGCTGGATAAATATAGAACAACAACCAGATGGAGATGAGACGAGAAAACATCAGGATGAAAGGCAGTGGAAAGGAAGAGGAAGAACCTCGCTGATATTTGCAGTCACGTGCCGACACACATGCAGCTCTCACGTACCAACATACCATTACACAGCATATTTGTGCATGCAGATACAGAATCATTTACATACACACACACACACACACACACACACACACACACACTGTGTTGTCAAATGTTGTCTCGTGCCCAGTACATCTCACATGCATTCACACATGTTACAGTTACAGTGAGTGACCATATTTCAACATCTCTCACATGCAACATACACATATTTCTCTTGTTTTACATCCACAATTATGCCATCATAATTGTATGGAGCCCTTATAGTGGCACGCTGCACATCGAGGGTGGCACGTGCTGCTGAAATGCCAAACAGACCCTTCTCCGCTCGGATCCCTTCAGGCAAGCCACTGCTAAAATTAAACCTCTGTGATCTAAAAATACCAGTCGAGCACGTGGGCCAAAGACATGATGGAGAAGACAACAAACAGAGGGGAGGGGAGGGGGTGAGGGGAGGGTGAGGGTGGTGAGGGGAGGGGAGGGGGGGTTAAAGAGAAAACTGAATTTGTTTGCCAGTGTTTTAATCAGCTTTAAATTACAGTCCACAGAAGATGTGCAAGAAAAGTAAAAATCTGAAAATCAGCCACCAGTAACAACGTGCTGACTGCAGGGATTTGGCTTTAAAATAACAATCTGTTTGGATGTGACTTCTTATGAGTCATAAACATCCAAAACATCTTCTTCTATAGTCTTTCAATGTCTTTGGGAGTGAATGGCGTCGATGCTTGCTTGGTTTTGAATGAGAGCGCTCCTTTGCAGTGCTGCTGACAAACTGAATGAACGTCGGCGCCATTGCAGATTGTGAATGGCAACTGTTCACTCAGTGATGCTTTCAATGGCTCAGCAGCCCCCCCACCTGGTGAAAGACTGACTTCAACATTCCTGACCTATTAATTCTTGCGCTGTGTGCCAATTCAAACCTACACACTAATGCTAAGCACAATAGCATTGGAATTAACACTGTCAGTATGCATGCATACTAAAGAACTTGTGGACATGTAGGTGGTACTCACAGCTACACAATAACAAAATAAAAATAAGAAGAATCGCAGCAGCTCTCTGTGTTTCAAACAAAATGATTACACTTTGTTGTATTCTGCCCTCTTTTTTAAATCCCCAGGCCGGCTGCGAGAGCAACGGAGGGATCATGAAGAAGCTTCCGTCCATCAAGGAGGACGAGGAGGGATCAGGGTCCGAGGGTGAGAACTCCCCTCTGCCCAAGATGGCACCCCCGAGCAGGCCGGGCAGAGGCCTGCGGTCACCACCGTTGCCGGCGAAAACCTTCAGACCGGCGAGCGATCGCACCCGGCCCGCCAGCCTGCAGATCCCCGCGGTGAGCTTCAGCTGCCTGCAGCCGGACCTCAGCCCTCGGTGAGGAAGCAGTCTTTGGTTTAGGGGCTTAGTGTTACCTCGGTCATCCCGCTGTGTGACTTTGACCCGCGACAACACACACCATCTGCAGGCTAATTTGAGTCCCTGGAGAGGTGGCTGGAGGAATCCCTTCACTGTAGTAGCCTACAGCTGTGTGAGGGTGCACGCAAGCATAAACTGTGTCACTGTGTCGGAGTTCCCAAAAAATAATGAAGTGCTCATACTGCGAGTGCTAAAGAGACTTCCCATCTCCAACAGAAAACACTGTCCACAAACTGCTCAAACAGCTCTGCTGTAGTCCAGCCTTTACTTCCGTGACAAATGGTCATCACTTTGTAACACGTTATAATGAAAGCCTAGCTGCTATCATAGCACGCCCTCATACTCTGCTTCTGACTGGCTAGCAGTGCTGACCTTGCTACTGAGCATGTGCGAATCACAACAAAGTGTGGAACAGAAGTGAGATGTCTCACTCTGTAGCTAAAACAGAGAGCTCAACACACAGGGTGAAAAGAGGAGCAGCTGCAATGAGCAGTACAGCAAAGATGTTTTTTTTTAATTGAACCCCATATTTTGATACAACCTCTAAATACAATTATGAACCGGGAAAATTAGCACAATATGAGCACTTTAAGGGAAAAAGCTGCATCACAGTTGGAAAGAAATCTTGATTACTTTGACAAATCTGTCCACGGGAAGAATTACTGAATTCTCTTTTTAAAGGACAAATCATGCAATCAGCAATGAGCAGAGAATTGAAGATGTATTTGTGTTTGTATGATCTTAATTGGGGTCCTGGAGACCCCTGACTCTAAAGGGTTTTTGCATGGTTGGGTTCTTTTAGCTTTGCTGCCCATCTCCAGTTTGTGTTTATGTACATGCAAAGTCAAAAGAGATTATATGGGATCTTATGTGTTGTCTTAAACAAGGAAAAGCCTTTCAAAATGAATGTCCTCACTTTCTTAACTTATTGTTTTGTGTGCGAGACATTGACTCACTCTTCTTGTCTGTCCCCAGGCTTGTAGATGGGGTCGAGGCAGAAAATCAAAGTGTTTATGACCGAAGGTTTCACTTTTCTCCCACTGCATCTCCGAGTTTTCTTCCCAGCCCTGATTCAGCTGCCTCAGGTTAGCACACACACACGCACACGCACACACACACACGCACGCACGCACGCACGCACGCACACGCACACACACACACACACGCACACAGACTTGGTGGCCTGTAGAGCTGCAAAGATACATTTTTTTTTAATAAATCACTAATATATTCTTAATTATCAGTCAGCTGTAGTCCTTACTTACATGTATACGTGTGTACATGCATTTGTGTATTTCTGTGTCTGTCCACAGGGGCCCATGATGACGACAACACCATGCAGGCTATCGCTAAGCTAAAGCATGAGGTAAAGCTGGTCTCACAGAGAAAAACTGTAACGTTGTTGATCAGAAATGACAAAAAAATGCTAATTTGTGTGATCCCCAAATTAAATGCTATGTCATAGTTATTTGTCAGCAGTGGTGGAATGTAACTAAGTACATTGACTCTGAAGTTCTGTACTCAAGTACAAATTTGAGGTACTTTAAAGTAAAATTAAAGACTCAAGTACTTCTTTTCATGCCACTTTCTACTTTCTACTCCGTTACTCCACTATAATAGTTATAAGTTACTTTACAAATTGAAATGAAATGATTAGCCAATTAAACACTTAGTTGATTGACTGTTGAACAATTTTGATCGTTTCCAGTTTTTAAAACGTGAGAATTTTTCTGCATTGAGTACTTTGACTTTTTCCTGATTTTGACACATATTACATATTTTTACCTAAGTAACATTTCAATGCAGGACTTTTCCTTTTTTACAGTGTGGTACTAGTCCTTTTCTGTCAGTCATAGTGTCCTATTATTGTAAATTGTTGCTTATATTGTTTTTATTTGTTATGATGAGTGTTTGTTGTTGCACTTTGACTGCACAGCCCATATTTTTTGTCAGTTGTCACAAAACTATTCACATAAATGTTTCTTCATTTTCAAACAGCTGTAGTTATTAAAAAAAGAAGACGAAGAAGTCCATATCTTCAGCTATTGAAAGACTGGGATGCAGTTTGCATCCCAAATAAAAGTAAAAAAGGAGCTTTAAGGATTGATTTAGCTCAAACCATGCAGCGCTATAAGGCCAGATTGAACTTAATTGTATTACAGGGACTGTCCCAAACCCAGCAGCAGTACTGACTCCTGTCCCCTGTCTCCCGTCTCTCCAGATGAGCGTCCTCTCCCGCCAGGTGACCTCGGTCAGTCAGGAGCTGCAAGAAATGACCAATCTCCTCAAACCGCTCTTCCACAACCCCTCCACACTGCTGATGGCCGGCACCGTGACTCGGCCTCCCAGCGTGTCATCGCACAGCTGCTCCCCGGCCCCACCCCCTTTTACCCAACATGCACCTGTGGATTGCTCGGACGATCTCAATACTCCTTCCATCCTGGTACCTGAACCGTCCTCTCTACAGCCCAGCATGAAAAAGCTTTTGCAAGGAGAGTTGGATCCGATTCAGTGTCCCCCTTCCCAAACCCTACCCTCCCATTACCCCCCAGTGTCCCATCGCTCGGCTCCCCCGTCACTCAACACCTCACCCCATGACCGCACACCTGTGCCACATCCCTCCTCCATCTCCAACCCCTCTCTTTCTTCATCAAGCCATCCATCATCCATCACCCCCCCTTTGGTAGACTTATCAGAACCCGATAGTCAGCCGTCTCAAACCCGTCTCCTGCTCGAGTCCCAGTTCATGTCTTCGTCTTATCCCCATACCCTTTCCCAGTCTCTTCTCCAGCCTCTTCCCCAGCCCTCCAGCATGGCCCCACACCCTGGAGAGCCCGTCCTGAACCTGCAGGAGGTGGAGTGGGGGGAGCACACCACCCAGCTCAGCTTCATTAATGAAGGACAGCCCCCGATGTGAACACTGGAGGAAGATCCAGACACTCGACGGACAGGACTAACCAGCATGCCGCACAACTTACTGCATGACAATCATGTGTCCATATTTTGGCATGTGAGTTAAGATGTAAATACAGTGACTTTAAACTATTATGACAATAAACAACAGCTGTATGCAGATACGATTATAAAATAGTTGGTTTTACAGTTTCATTTGGATTTGGTCGACAGGATCAGTAATAAACTGCTTCCACAGTTAATGATATAAATGAACTGTTTATTCAGTTCAGCTCGATTTCTCCTTTATCTCCTTAATAATAATAATTAATTACATTTATCGTAGACACTCAAAGCGCTTCAAGCGGGGACGCTCACTCAGCTTGGTAGAGAGGGAGGGGAATATACTTTTAGTGGTGGGGAAAACCAGAGTACCCAGAGAAAACATGCAAACTGCCCAGGGAAAGGTCCAGGAGGACCAGGGTTTGAACCCTGTACCTTCTTGCTGTGAGGACACAGTGCTAACCATTGGACCACTCTGTTATTGCTTTTCAGGGACATCCCACAAATGTGAGAAGAAGCTTAAAGGACAAGACCCATGAGTGTAGAAGTTTAGCTCCTTCACTAGAAACGGTGCTTACTTCCATTACTGCTAACCAATTTCCAAGGCATGCTTTTTAGATGTATGTTATTGGGATGTGTGTTTAGCCTCAGGTACATTATGGACAGTGTATTGTACTTGCCCTGCCAGACACTCAGACACAGTGAAGACACAGTCGTTTCTCATCATTTAGTTTAATTGAAGCCATGGCTGCTGTGTGCGTTTTGGTGTCTCAGGTGACAACCGTGATCCAATCAGCAGGGCGAAAAAAAAAAAAGGACATTAGCTACTCAGTTAGCCTTCTGAAAGACTGTACAGTGGGACAGAAAGCGCCCCAGTCCACCGGCTTGCGGTACTCGCCTTTCTCCAGCACGTACTGCCGGCCCTTGTAGTTAGGGTGCTCGTAGAAGACCCACCAGCCTCCCAGGACCCTGCAGGAGTGAACCTCCCTCCAGTGGAGGTTCTCCAGCACGGAGGGGCAGTCCTCAGTCGCCTCAAACACCCGACCGGCAAAGTCCCCTTTGACATAGAGCTGGATCTTGTAAGGATCTCCACTGGCCTGGACGAGGACGAGAAGAGGAAACAGAGAGATGAAGGAGGGTTTTTGGAGAGATGTGGTGCAAACATGGATGAAAGGGGCTGTGATGAAGAGTGTGTGTGGTGGAAGAGTAAAAAAAAATGACTGAGGACTAAGAAGTGGATGGCACAATGGAGAAGTGCAGGGACAGGGTAGGTTTTAACTAATATCAAGCATATTTTTAACCAAATCATTCTGTCTGATATTTAGCCTTCAAGACTTCAACAAAATCTCTAAGCATTGGCACATTGTCCCTACTTTTATGAAAATTAGCTTTCATGACTCAATGGTAGACAGAATGAAGGAGATGTGGTGCAGAAATGTTTTGTTGTGACATAATTCAGCATCTTGACATGTACGATTTTCCCATACTAAAAACCGGCTCGGAGGCTTACGATGTGGAGCATCTTGCAGGAGCAGACTCTATCGTTGAGGCCGATCCAGCTCTTGTAGTCGGGGTACTCGCCTCTGCTAAGGACGTACTGGTAGCCCATGTAGTTCGGCCTTTCGTAGATCACCCAGGTCCCGCTCTCCACTCGAACCGAATTGCAGCGACTCAGGTAGGAGTGGAAGTCGGTGCAGTCGCCGTCGCACTCGTACCTGCGACCCTGGTAGTTCTTGTCCTCGTAGAATATGATCTGGGGGAAGGCGTATGAGTGAGTCTGATATCAGGAAAAAGTAATAATTGGAAAACAAAAGATGCTTTGAATTGGAGCTTGGGCCTGTAATACTGGTAAACTGGTCAATAAAGGTTAAATACGCAAACTCTAAACACTCTGAACATTTGGGTTTCTGCCTGTAAACAGGTATGTGTATCCACTCACAGACTTTTGACACAGATCTTAACAACCGTGAGGTTTTTGTAAAGGAAACAGCAGATCCACAAGAGAAAAAGAGCAGGACATCCTCACTACTTCTCTACCTTCTAAATGCTGCAAGCAAGAAACTAAGTTCACAAGCTTACAAAATGAAAGGACCTTTAAAATCCTTGTGGGTTTTTCAAAGAGCGCAGTGAATGTATTTGCGTGGAAAATTGGATGCAAAGTGATGTGACTGTAATAATAATATACAAGAGGCACTCACTCATGCACACATCTTTAGCTTGTACTTACCCTGCCCATCCTGCGACCTGCTGCGCTCCCCCGTGTGTGCAAGTATGTGTTGTGTGTGTGTGTGTGTGTGTGAGTGTGTTCTCTCACATGTGAACCTGGTTCTCTTTTATACCTGCAGAGCCCTCTGTAATCGAGACAACTGCTTTGTCATGAGAATGAGATCCAAAATTTGAGTCAGTGTTTCCATTGCTGGCCATGTTTTCCAGAAAGAGGCCGTGGGATTACACCGCATAAAGACCTCAGCCGCTGAGCAACTCTTTACAGCAAGCTGGGACCTGTGTGTGTGTGTATCCTGCATACACACACACAGATACGCACAAGCACACTGACATACAACATATAGACCTCTATTTGATGATTGTTTAAATGTTCAACTCTCCTTCTCATGCACCGTGGGAATAATAATAATAATACAAATAATAATAATGATAATAGAAATCAATACTCGTCAGGTGGCCACTAGATGTCAGTGTTGTTTCACATTTTATGTTCCCCAATATTCCTCTTAACTTGACCTGGACCCAATTCAATTCACTTCTATTCTGTTATAAAAACAGAATATGTCAATATGTATGATTTCCACAAATCAGTCAAAACCAACTGCAGCTATAAGAACACTGCTGGTAAATTAAGTTTTCTTGTTTTTTTTGTTTTTTTGTTTTTTTTAAACTTTTTGCTTCTTCCCCCATTTTCCAAGACACATTCATTATTAATGTCACTTAAAATGTCTCAAAGACATTGTCTCAAAGACATTTCAAGTGTCTTGAAAAGATGACATAAAACAACTTCACTATGGGCAGTAATAAGGAATAACTGCACAACTAAGTGTCATCATTTTTTTAAATAACCGGGCCAACGTTTAGATGGCGTTTAGTATTCTAGAAAATAGTGATAATGTAACTGTGTCTGCCCAATTAGGGGCCCACGTGCTCTCTTTGTTTGGGCCGCCATGGATTTGACATGCGCATGCTTGTTTTCCTCTTATTTGAAAAGTAAGGACTATGAAACGCACACTTTGTGCAGTTAAAAAATACATAGTCTGAGTTGAACGGCAATGTAAAGCACAGTGATGGTAAACTTCTCATTTAAATTGCATGTGCGTGTTTTTCCTACAGAGAATGGCAAGAATTACAGTATTCCACAACATCAACATTTATTTTCGGCCCATCCAGATACATTTTGGCCCATCCAGATACGTTTTGGCCCATCCAGATACGTTTTGGCCCTTCATATGAAAGAATTTGGACACCTCTGGTCTGTGCTTTAGGTCAGCTGTCATTACCAAAAGCTCCCACATCAGGGCAGCATTTCCTCAGAGGTATTCTTTAATTGTTTGCGGTGAAAAGTCAAAGCTAAAGGCATAAAAACGGAATATCTGGACTGGTTGGCAGTACAAAACAAGACGTTTAATGAATTCACACAAGGCTCCAAGTAAGAAATTGGGAACTTTATTTTTTCCTATTTCATTCAAGATGATTGATTTATCTGGAAGTTTTTCATCATCAGACAGTGATGGGTGGGGGGGGGGGGGGGGGGGCAGCTTAATTAAATCTGATTGGTGCGACATGTGTGGCACAAAGAACAGTTTTAGAAAAACATAAAACGCTAATTTGATATATTTGATATGCATGTTGGCTAGTTTAATGGTCAATTTGGGTATAAATGATTTTGAACACATTTGGTGTAGAAATAGAATAATCATTTCCCCTGCTTACATACAGCCTTTGGTCATATAATAATAATGATATGATGTATCAGTTAATCACAAATGCTTTAGTTAGTACATATAAAGCTCCACAACATCAATATTTGCTGTTACAGGTAAGGCGAGCTGGCTTGAGCCTTGTGAACGCACTCTTTAATTGCCACACACGCCATCACACACACATGCCATCACACACACACACACACACACACACACACACACACACACACACACACACACACACACACACACTTCTTGCAACTTGTGGTGAGCTGTCAAAGATACTTAGGGTGATGTAGGACAGACAAGTCTACATACACACTCACTCTCTCACACACACACACACACACACATACACACACCGCAGAGGAGGAGCGACAGGAAGGCAGACAGCCTGAGTAGTAATGATGGGTGACTATTCTTCCATCTAGAATAAATCAAGGAAAGTTGACCACCAGCCTTGCTATTTGGACAGAAAGACTTACGAACAACTAAGAAATGAATGGACAGAATATATGGAATAATATAATGTCTCAGGATAGTACACACTTCATCTCTCATCTTTGAAAAAGAAGTGAGTTTTCACTATAAGGACAACACGCTGTGCACTGACATTAAAGAAGTGGTATTTATAGCTTGAATACCACCCAAACGAAGAGTACAGTGAGCTTTTGGTAAAGTTTTGACTCTGAAATGTTAAATGAATCAGAATCAGGAGAATAAATGAATCACATTTTTAGACTAAATTCAGAATTGTAAAAAACAAATATCACATTGATTTTGTAAGGGATAAGTGATTTCAGACAAAAGAAAACGTTTTTGTTCGTAAAAATGACTTGTCTTCCATCTTAATGGTTGTCGCACAATCCCTGAGTCTTCTTTGTGACTTTGTAACAGTGCCCATCCAACTGATCTGGTCTTATTCATTCAATCAACCTTTATTTATAAAGGGGGCTTCGACGAGCGCAGTTAGCTGCCTTCTCCACGGCGTCCATTTGCATGGAACAATAGATACAGAATAGAATAGATAAGGATAGCAAAAGGATAAATCCTGCAACATTCCATCTGATATAAAGAAGGAAACAAAGACCAACAAGGATCACTCTAAATACACATTGTGCAACATTTATTAAAGAAAAGAGAAAACAAGCAAACAGTGGCGTCTTCTCCAGGGTTAAGCTCAGCAGTCCAAGGAAGAATGGACATTTATAACAACGTGTGTCCCCGAAACCTCTCTAAGGGACAATATGTTCACCTTCTCCACCAGTAGGACTCAGACAATCAGCTTCTCTATTATATCTATTCTGATTATTTATAACTTTTTAAGCCCCGTGTGTGTCTCTTTTGTGTATCTATGTTAGAAGTGTGACATGGTTACAATGATAAACTTCTGACATCTTCTCCCTCCCAACTTATTCTCCTCCTGTTCTCTTCCATCACGACATGTGGGAAATGAATTATCCTTTCTAAATCTGTGATCACATTATTTATTTAGTGCACGGCTTTCTAGAATAAAGAGGTAGCTCTTTTTTTTTTCTTCTTTTTTTTTTTTTACCCACGCGCTGCATAACTTCTGCTCAGCTTTGTCCTTTTTTTTTACTTTTTAAACTCCATGTTTTCTGCGGGAGAGCTTTAAATATTACAGATTATCATTTAAAGACAGCAAAGACATGTCACGATTGTTTCATGCGTGTCAATCTGTCTTCAGGGTTTCCCTCCCTAACCCCATCTCCTCCCTCCCTCCCTTCCTCCCTCCCTCCCTCTCTCTCTCCCTCTCCCTCTCTCCCTCTACATGTGTCATTTTACTGCTCTTTACTCAGTAGGCAGCAGCAGTCTGTCCTCATCCCTCCTTGTCTTTATATCTCCTTTGCTCGTTATGCCGGTGGGCTGTTTGTGACACAAAAGGGAAACGTTGGGAAACTCCTATTGTCTCAGGCTGGATTCTCTCGTCTACACCAATGGATGGAGTTTATTCCCCTGCAAGCACAGTGACTTCTTAAAAAGTGAGTGAGCATTTACTGAAAAGTTCTTCGCGCTGTAACAACTGATGGAAAACAGTTGATGATGCAAACACGCCTGACCTCAAGTAATATAAGTTGTATGGGACATTACACATGCAACGTGAGACTAATTTGTCATGTCAAAATGCATATTTGTACGTAACTACATGTAATGCTTTAACACTACATGTAAAGTAGCAGTTGATCTTGGTTGGTGGAAGCATTTGGTTTTATTATAACTCAGTCCTACCTTTAAGATAACCACATGGGACGCTGACCATACAAATATTCTTTTGTCATTATGTGACAAAAATAGATTTTCATAGTTTTACTACAAAGACAGAGCTGTCACTTTTAGTGAGATGTAGCCATGGCTTTAATGTGTGTTTATAATGGTGAAAATAATCCCAAGTTGTTGCATTATCCAATATTTAGCACACATACTGTACATTCAATGGGGAGCATTAAAGTCAAGCTTCTTTAGACATGAGAAGCTTTGGATTACTTCCTTTTTTATTTCATCAAATTTAAGATGATTATATTTTCGTAACTTGTTAACAGATTAAAATAGCTGATGGCCTTTTTTTCTCATAAAATAGAATTTCTCTAATTCTCCTAAAGCACTGAGATTGCAACTTTTAAAGTGTTGTTGTTTTGCTTTACTAAAAGATTTTTTATGTGGTTTTTAAATATCTGAAAAACACTGTGGAGCGCGCACACACACACACACACACACACACACACACACACACACACACATATATATATATATATATATATATATATATATATATATATATATATATATATATATATATATATATATATATGCCTACAATATGCCATGACATGTTTTCCTTGTGCTTCATGTTAACTTGAAAACATTAGCCACATGTTTTTTGTTTTTCATACAGCACTTTTAGAGCTTTGGCATGTTGCAATAGAAATGGCATGTTGTCAAGTTTCACATTGTGAGGAAAATGTTGAGTTTGCTAACTGGTACATAGAGAAATGACCCAATATGTTACTGCATGTAGCCTAGGATGTAGAAAAAATATTTTTTTAAAAAGTTGAAAGATAAGAAGAACTGATGAAAAGTTTTTTTTTTTAAATAACATTAGGCTATTTATTGTTTTAACTGGAGTTGAGGGAAAATATATTCACTATCAATTAAATGATTTCCCTATCACTAACATTTTTTATTTCAATTAAAAAACAGCTATTAAAACATAAAGACACTTCCTAATGCTAATGCATAGACTGTAAATGATAGTAAAACATTTTAAAGTTGGGAAGTTGGTTACAGTCCTGTAAGTGTGTTATCCTCACGCGACACCACAAGCCAAACTCAATTTAAAGTTCCTTGGAAGTGTGCATTCTTTAAAACGACATATTGTTCATTTGGCAAGCGACCAATCATCAATTATTTAAATATCCTTCAGTTTATCTGTCCCTTTGCACAGCTGTAGCTAATGCAGTTAACAATTAGCAGTAGCCTAACATAGGCTAGCTAAAACGTCTAATGTGCTATTGAGGATTAACAATAAGAGACTGTTTTGTCAGCGCTGTTGTTGTGTTAGTGCTCATTGACATACATTGGTCAATAGCGGTTCATTTGGCACACCTGAATCGAACGGCGCCATTATTAGCTTAATTTTATTAGCTGCAGCTGCGTTTACCTGCTGTGACACGTCAGGCGAGAAGCTAGCGGCTAATACATCCGTACCGTTAATGCTGCCGGGGGCGCGACAGTCAAGCAGCCTAGCTAACGGTTCTAAAAGTTGAGACCCAACAACAATAAAGTAAGTCATCATTTGACATGCATGCCGAATTTATCAGTAGGTCCTAGAGATTTAGTAAGCAACAACAATAGGTGTTTATTTGCTGGTAATGAGTAATAAATAAAGAACAAATTCTTTTTTGAGTGGTTTTTGAACGGAATTCGTTGCAAATACGCATTAGACCAAGTAGGGACTTTGTCACTGAAACAAGTTGATACCTCACAGAGCCGTTAAGATAATAAAAAAAAAATGCACATTTTAGAAACAGAATTTGACTTATTAATGTTATGTGATTTCCTACTATGATATTATAGGCCTTATCGAAGAATGTGCTATATTTAATTACGTTAAGGCTGGTCTCTTGCAAGTAAATTAAAAACATGCTGATGATACTGACAATTAACATTATTCCCACAGTCTCATACATAGCCCACAAAAATGTATATATTTTACTTAATACAAGCAGTAAAAACAAAAAAACAAAGTCTCAAAATAAAGACTAATAAATACCTTTTTTTTAGATAGGTCCCTGATATATAATGTACAATGTGAATTTATATTTCTTCTATATTCACATTCAGGTATGTGAAGGCCTGATGTAAAACCTAAATGTAACCAAATATTTCATCTCTTATTAACCGTGATTAAATTAAACATTAGTTTTGATGATGATGTTGTCGTTTGACCCAAATACAGATGTGTGGTATTTTATTGTCAAAAGTAGAGTTTCTTTCCCCAGGGTTTCACATGATGAATAAGGTTTATGGTCAGGTGAATAATTGATAGTTAATGTGCTGGTTTTAATGTACCTGCATGATCTGAGAGCCCGAGCAGGATCTGGTGACTGCATTGTGAGCAAAGTTTTCTTCCGCTTCTGCTATAAAATATGCTTTTATTGCGTAACTTTGCATTTGCAGTTAGTACATACGAGTTACGAGTTAATCAGCTACAAATCGAAGCAGTTTAGCACAAGTATGTGGAGTTTGACTGTAGGAAGAGCTCACTGGGAGGCGGATTGAGCGGCTTTAAAGGTGCCTCGTGGAGTTTTCTTGTAAACAAAAGTTCCGTTTACGTCTCGTCTTACTCACCAGAACTCACTGCGTGTATCTTTTGAGATCTAACACATGTGATGAACGATTTTTCCTCCTCATAAAACACTTACAAAGCTGATTTCGGTGCACAAGACAAACAAAACAAGGACCCAGAGATTTGACCTCCTTGTTGTTATTTTACATGCTTTTATGACGTGTCACCAGACCCCAATTAGACTCTGGTAAAATTCCGCCGGTCCTATTGTAACTGTAACCTGCGTCAAGGACCTTGTGAACCCTCTCAAGGGCTCTTACGGTGTCATCAGACTCCGGTTTAGTGTCCCTACATGGAGAATTCACAGTTGATTGAATTACAGTGAACACCTTTAAATGCCGTTAAAGGCCCTTGAAGCTCTCTTAAAGACACTCGAGAGACCCCTTAAATTAGAACCTGCCTAAATGAATCCAGTATTCTGCAGCAAGCTGAGGTTTTCGATGTGTTTCTGTGTGATTTGTCAGTTGGAGGCTACTGAGTGTGACTGTACATTTGGCCTCCATGTGTGCTAGTAAAGTGTGTGTTGGGAGTGTGTGGTCTCTTGGCTGTACACCGTCTGAATGTGTCTCTTGAAGTGGTTTCATGTGTGTGAACGAGTGAGCGAAAGACACTTTTAAAGCATAACAAGGCCTTTTTTTTAAAATTCTACTGATGATATTAAAAGTATTTATAGTAGCCTAGTAAATAACTATTTTCTGCATGGCATTAAAATAAATTGTTAAATTTTAACTCGCCTTCATAATGCTCAAATGAAGGCAAAAGTCCAGGTATGAAGTCAAAGAAATACAGTGTTTGAGGAATAAAAGCCAGAGAACTAATTAGAAAATTATAAATTAATTCACTAAAGAAAAGAGACATAACCACAGTGGGCTCAGGTGCATTTATTTAGCCCTTTATTACACACCAGCCACAAAAAAGGATATGCATTCTGTACAAACTTGCCTTGATTCACGACTGTAGCTAAATGGATCTCATTCATACAGAAATGATGCTGGGATAAAATAAAGAAATGAACGGCAAAATCGTAGACTTACTGTGATCAAGGGATAGGTTCACTTTACAAATTAAAACCCGCAGCCTCTTCAAATATGAATATATGTACAGAAGAATGAGTGCAATGACGTGCTTTTAATGTTTTTCTCTGTACTTGAGCACATTGGATTTCAAATGAAACCCTCATTTTATTGTCATACCTTCTTGCAGATGGATAGAATTCTAGGGGACCAGATTCTATAGGAGTCCTCATTTTTGAAACGTGGCTGCATACAGTAGGACTTTCTAACGGGGGTCATGTCACAGTAAGGAAAGCAGGTGTAAATGATTACAATAATAATGAGTGATTTTCCCTTCCATAAGTTCCAGTACCCATACTACTATCCTATTTAGTATGCCAAAAAATACCAGGGTGTCCTACTGCATCCGGTCACATTACCCATTACCCATACTACTATACTATTTAGTACACCAAAAAATACCAGGATGTGCTACTGCATCCGGTCACATTTTCCAGTATGTGCTTTTATGGCTATTCTGACCCATAATCCTTTGTGCAGCATATCTGAGCAAGATGGTCAAAGTTCAAGGCGCAATGTTATGAAGTCCCAATTGTATTCAAATTGCATGCAGCAGTGTGTACTTTGTAAGGGCAGCTGCTGTCTATCCTAAAAGGATGAGATTTGGAATTCAGCCACCGGGTCTGTTTGAAGTCCCATACATACAACATACTAACATATTATTCATTCATAAGTATGATGTACAATTTAGTATGTAGTGCGTCCCAGTTGCATACAGTAAAAGGAGGATTTTGTGTATGTGAGAAATATGTGAATGCATACTACACGAGTTAGAATTTCTGAGTATCAGATGTGAGCTTACTGGATATAGTCAACTGCCCCAAAATGCATTGTTTTTTTTTTGACTGTCCAATGGTGAATTTGCTAGGCAGACAGTTTAAATAATTTACCATTAGATAAAGTAACTACAAGTGGTGGCGAGTGACGTTAAGAGGACAAACACAGGAGCCCATCTACAGTATATCATGTACTGTAGAAAACCTTTAATACTGAATTATTTAATTTTGATCTAAAATAAAACTGGAAAATATTACACTGATTTACATTTGTGTAAATTACATTCGGGATAAACTCTTGTCATTCAACAGCACTAACTTGATATCTTCTCAGCCACCTTCACATTCTTTTTTCAGAATGATCCACTGTTCGGCCCTTAACTCCTGGGCTTCCATGGCTATATATTTAGGATCATTGTCATGCTGTACTGTGCTTATGTTGAGAAACTGAAAGTCCTATAAATCTCTTTAAGGCTGAAAGTGATCAAGCTCAGATCCAATGTGCTGCCATAGAGAGACAAACACACATTTTCTATTACTGTATTTAGGCCTACTGCTCGTACACATGCCTGATTTGACCACAACCGTCTTTTTAGTTTTTCCTCCACATTTTATGTCTCCTCATTAATGACTTAAACCGGTTGGAGAGAGAGCGAGAGAGACCCAGTTTTGTATAGTCTATGGGCTAAACTAGGCTAGACCTGTGTTGAGCTCAGTTATAGCATAGTTTCGTAGTCATTGTTTGGGTTGATTTGAGAAAATGACTGATGGAGCATTTAGTTGTTTTTCGTCCCTGGAGTGAAAATGAGTCCCACCATGGGGAAATGAATTTGGTTTTGGTGGCCTGAAGAATGCTCAGCAATCATTAAATCTGTTGTATGATCAAAAGGATTAATGGGTAAATCAGCGAAGGCAGTGTGGGAGGGACAGCTGCACCCAGAGGGACAGAGACCAGCAGCAGTACTGACATGGTGGTCTTTGAGAAATAAAACCGGCTTTTTAACGGTATATTGTAGAAACACATAGTGGCTGTCATGGGTCTGTTTTGTAAAGGGATGTTTTGGATTTGATTGTCAGGTTATAGGTAAAGTACTACCTACAACAGTACTGGTCCAGTGAACCGCAGCCTAGCGCTCAACTCATGGTTTAGTTCAGTGCTGGGGTTTCTGGGGTTCCTGCTCGGCTTAACGTTTCCCGGGACACAATCACATATGAAGTGTCATTCATAGATGGATGGATGGATGGATGGATGGATGGATGGATGTGGACCCGCGGCCACTGCAACAAGGACTGATCCTCTGCACATGGGGTGCACGCTCCAATAGGCGAGTCACCCAGGTGCCCCACATATGAAGTATCTCGTTCGTGGTGTAAGGAATCCTTCTCCTTGTTGCTGCACTTGGGACTGCTAAAAAGGAGAAGTTGCCATTGGTCTCCAACATGGTAGCTACAGGGTAGAGGACGCACAGGGACTGTCCCTGCGTTCCAATATCCATCCACACCACCATACTATGTTGTACACCATCTTTGTGACTGATATCAACACTATGCGAGTTGCTCTTAACAAATATGAGTCTGAGTGCACATTTTGAAATGCATGCACTGTATTTCATATTCTCTCTCTCTCTCTCTCTCTCTCTCTCTCTCTCTCTCTCTCTCCTCTCTCTCTCTCTCTCTCTAACAAGGTGAGCACCGTTCTATGCTGTGATTTCATTTTTTTTTTTTTTGTCTTGTTTGTGTTGGATGGGCTTTTTTTTCATGTGTGCTTTATTATAATCATGTGTCTCTTCTGGGTTCAGATTTATGTGTTTCTGCTGGCTTAACCGGTCCCACCAGTGGAAACCACACAGTATAAGGAAAAACACAAAGCAGAGAGAGCAGACATACTGTGCAGAGTTTATTTAGCCATGCATGATGCTGCAGGTTTTGGGTATCCTGTTCAAATATATATATTTTGAGGCTTTACTGACTTCTGCATGTTTTCTGTCAATAAACCAGTGCCTAGAAACCTTTTTATAGTTTAGAAACCACATGGAGACCTGAGATGTAAACATTTCAGTTTTTAAATGTTTAATGCCTACACTTCTGGTTTACGAGCCTCAGCAGATTACAGTATATGAGTGCTGTGTCATTTACAGTTAAAGCGCCTATAAAAATGTTTGGATCTGTTGTGATCTCATGTGACAATGTCAGCATTTAGAGGCAAAGTTTGACATCTTGGAAAATAGACTTATTCACTTTCTTGCAAAGAGTTAGATGGGAAGATAGATACCAATATTGTATCCATTTGCTAAATATGAAGCCAGGAGACCGCTTAGCTTAGCATAGACACTGGAAACAGGGCAAACAAATAGACTGGCTCTGTCTGCCAGTGGGACACAGAATAATCCACCTACCAGCACATATAAGATTAATTATCTAACAAATGATATGTTGTTTAATCCGTACAAAAACCTAAGTGTAAAAATGGAAAGTTGTGGATTGACGGTGGCTGTTTGTTAGAACTAGTGCCCAATGACTTCCTGTAGTCTCTGCTGACTGAGTCCAGTCCTGTCCTGCTGCGTCACTTCATGGAGTGATCTGAAGAGCCATGGAATATTATTGTTAATATTGTGACCTGTATTAATGATGTACTCTGTCTTTTCCTTTTGTTCAAAGTCAAAGCTTAACCCATATCCATTGTTCTTTAAGATAGTCTACTCACTTTAAGTCATCTTGGTAGCTCATTATTTCTTTACTATGAATATTAAAGCCTCATAGATCAGCACATCAAAGTCAAATGGCTCTGCATAAAACATACAATATAAACTATATGTATGATTTAACATACAGTACATAGTTAATGTTAATACCACTTGTATCATCAGGTACGTTGATGGTAAATATTATATTTTTTACATTAGTTTTGTGTAGCTCTATGTTCTTACCTACATAATACAGAGTGCATTGTCCCAGTGTTCCTTGCACTCCCTCACGGCTGTCATTGTAACGTATCATTTACTCCGATGTGTGTAAACAGAGAATAATATACTTGTCTGTATTTAGTCTGAGTGAACGCCACTTGTTGACCTGTGATTCGTCCCAGATGCCTCTGACTCGCTGTCTGTTGTGGTCGTCCCCGCCTCTCTTGAATGTGAATAACAAAGAAGTGTGTTTGCCGAATCAGCCGGGGAGGAATTGAACAAAGCGACCAGTTGTTGATGAAGCAGTCTGTAATAATGGCTTTTCACTGTAAACATGTATAAAAGATGATGTACTTGATATCCAGTGTGTAGGTGTATGAAGGCCATTTCAGCTTGTTTTTGTTTTATCAGAGTTGGGAAAGAGTAACTGGTACTGGATAATAACTGCATAACTCATCCTCCTTACCCCTCTCAAACGCAATGGGATCATGGTCAGTGAAGTCAGTTTTCTTTTATGTAGGCTTAGTCAAACAATCACATCCATACTCACAATTAGGATCTGACATCAAAAACCTAACGGATACTAAATTATGTGGATTGAAGCCAAGGCTTTTTGAACATGTACAACTTTTTTTTTTTTTTTTTTGTGTTCACGCCAAAAACCTTGTCCTATGCTCCGTGCGACCTGACTGTATTTCTTGTTGAGCACTGAACCAAGTCCTTGTGTTTCCTCCCAGCTTCACACTCAGTGCCGGGTGCTTTTCCTGGAGTTTTCCGGGTGATGGAGCAGCGTGGAGGTGCAGGCGGGGGAACGGAGAGCCCCAGTCTTCGGGACAGCACCAGCCCAGAGGAGAGAGGAGGGGAGAGCCCTGCCTCCAGTGGCCCCCCGCCGTGCAAGTTGAGCCTCCTGGAGGTCAACGGCAGCCCAGCAGCCCCGCGGACCAGACACAACGGCACACCGCTGAGGCGACTAGGAGGTGCAGCATTAACACAGAAATGCACGTGCTTGCTTAAATACATGTGTTCAGTCATTTATCCGGACTGAAGCTCCTGAAACACACAGTGGTGTGGAAATAGCGATTTATGCATGGAAATTAATTTTAAATAAAAACATTTAGCTCCAACACCTAAAACGATGCACTCACTTTACACTTGCTTAAAATTCCTAGGAATAAGTCCAGTACAAAAATAAGTAGTTAGAACAACTGCTTCATAAGATAAAACAAGTGCTATACTTCCTGTTGAAACCCAAAACATCACTTTACATAGGGAAGCATACAAATTCTACATTCAACTATATTAGCAACACTTTGAATTGGAGCAATAATAGAAGTGATGACCTGTACTATTCAAAATAAGTCTCCCCTTAACCACACAAGATTTGACTTGATTGATGTAGCAGAGATACAGGCAGAATGCAGGTACCAATAGTGGGGGAGAGGAACCTCCACGCTTTAAGGCCTGGATTAAGTCCACGCTGACGTAATATACTCAATAATACTCCTCTGTGTTCCTTTCCCACTTTATCACAGAGGCCTCTTTCAGTCTGCTATTCATTTAATTGTATCTGTTCTGTTTGAAAATGTACCCATCACAATTTCCCAGAGCCCAAGGTGAGTCTTTACATTTCTGGGGTTGTCTTTACAAAATCCAAAGATACTGCAATCAAAGAAAATCCTTCCTTTTAAGAAGCCAGAGGCGCAAAATGTTTGCTTTTTGGCTTGATTGGGGACTCATACAATTTGACTGTTGAAATTGTTGTTGGGAAGAGAAAAGTGAGGACATGCAACAAAGGTCCCCAGCCAGAAACAACCGGTTGTTCATTGTATAACTTTTTTTTTTTTTGTAATTTTTTTTTGGGGGGCATTTTTAGTCCTTTATTTTCATAGGACAGATACATAAATGAAAGGGCATTGAGAGGGGGGAATGACATGCACCAAAGGGCCACAGGTCCGAGTCGAACCCACGGCCGCTGCAGGCCACTAACAAATCCATACTTTTGAGATGATATGTCTGGATTAGTATGCTTCAACCCAAGTGTGAACTTGAACTTCTCTTTCAAACACAACTACTTTTGTCACTTTTTACATGCGCAAATGAGCGCAGCGCTGCAAATGCCTCTGACGGCCGATGGGCTTTGGCCTTCTTTTGCTTGTTGGGGGCGCGCTACAATGTTAGCATAAAGATCTGTAATTGTATTGATGCTGAAGTTTTGGCCCAAGGCACCAAGAATGAAGTCTACCATCCATGTGGATGATGTCGGTGTCTACTGTCTGTGGGTTGGTTGGCCACACACACACACACACACACACACACACACACACACACACACACACACACACACACACACACACACATAATCGGTTGCCTCCCTCCACCCTTCCACTGAGTGGTTGGCTTATTGGTCAATAGCGTGCCTGATGCTGCCTTGGTTTGGCTCCGGCTGATGTGTCTGGATTGATAGCTTGTTAATTAGCAGTTCCTGCGGGACAGATCAGTGGACTGGATGGGTGTGAATGATTCCAGGAGGAGCTCTCTGGACTTGCCCTATAACGAGTCTAGACCAACGCACTGGAATCAGATCCACCGCTGGAGTTACGGCATCACTCTTGAGTGCTAAATAATATAGGCATTATGTCCAGCAAGGCTCTGAGAGCTCTTCTGGAAACAAGACTTATTCAATGTGTGGCGCAAACAAGAATAAAGCCTTAAATAAAGACTTACATTCACACTGGCAGCTGGCCAGTTCAACCAGTCCTCCTCTGAGACCACCACACAGCTACACTGCTGCAAACACCAACGCATGATGTCACCCAGCAGGCAGACATTTGTTGAACTGTTGCTGTCATCTTTGGTATTTGTAGGAATCCCTTTCCCACAGATCATGTTCAAAATGCTAAAACATGGATGACAAAAAGAAGCTGAAAAATCCCCCCCCAAAAAAGTTCCTCCCAGCCAGATTTGAATACAAATTCACAGAGGGAAAATGTAGAGGCGGACATATTTATTCATTGCAAAACAGTTTAGATGCTCTGTAGTTATTCTGTGCCTTGCTTATGAGCATGGTAACAGTGAAATGATTAAAAGAATCCTGCCACACTTTCCAAACTGATTCAGAGATGTAAATGGGGAGCTTTCCAGTCACAAGGCTAGTTTCTGACCTGCAGACCCCCACCATGGCATAGAAAGGCCATGGATGGAATAACTGTGTTATCCCCACTTCATATGAACAATTTACTGATTTTTGGATTTCAAATTTGCGGATTTATTGAACTCTTATTTTATATGTGAAACCTCTGCTTTTTTTGTTCAACTACTTCGACTATCCAACTTCTAGATCATGATGATGCGGCTTTCAAGAACTGCTGTAAATACAGCTATCTGTGTGTACCGTTTCCAGATGTCATGTTGAATTTAGAGGGATTTATTTCATACAGTTTGCACCTAGAAATGCTTGACCAAAGTGGGCAATCTTGTCATCGATTTATCTAAAACTGTGCAAAGTCTATTTTGGATGAGGAAAAAACCCATGTATGAAGCATATGCATCCGGGTAAAACACTTAAGCCACCTTCACTTTCTGGAAAGAGAACAGTCTACACGCACACACACACAGACACACGGCCTGTCCAAACTTTTCCTCTGTTGACAGTCTCTCTGTCTGTCTGCCAGGTTTGATGATCCCAGTCTACTGTGTGGTGGAGCATGCGGACGTGGGCGTAGCTGGTGACTGTGAGGGGCACGGCGACCGTCACGCTGAGTTTGTGTTGGTTCATAAGGATGTCCTCTTCACGCAGCTGGTAGAGACGGCACTGGTCGCTCTGGGATACTCGCACAGCTCAGCTGTACAGGCAAGTGGTAAGTTATGTAGTATGGTGAGCCATACTATAGCAAAAGAATGGGCTGCACTTATACTGACATGGACTAGTTTTAAAAGAAGATCCTGTTTGGAAATGATAGCATAAGGCAATGAATAGCAGTCAAAATGCAACCCTGTCCGACAAGTCAAATATGACAATTGTGCATTTTTAAAACATAACACAGCTAGTGAACATGTTTGTCCAATGATGTAATTTTGTTGGTGTGGTGTCTTTGGCTCCCTTCCTCTTCTTGAATTTCAAGAAAATTGCAAAGTCTTTGTCTGAAAATGTAAAATCAATAACTTTTATTCCCCAAAAGAAATCTGTCTGCTAATGGCAACTTTGATTAGAAATGATTTAAATCATTGCTCCCATAAGAAGATATTAAGGACGTGTTAAAAGGCACATTGCTTGATTGACAGCCAGGGTGTTTCCCACTTCCTGCTTAGCTCCACCCTGGCGTCCACCACTTTGACAAAATGTCTATTTCCTGGCACCAAGATCAGGGCGAGCAGTGAACCCAAATCTGAGCCTCAGTGGTGTCGCATCGCTGTTTTTGTGCAGGTCCCAGTTCTGACAACTAGAAATGGAAAGAACTAAAATGTGTTTTAATCTCAGTTGTTGACAAACTTGAAGCCTCTGTACATCACATCTGGGAAACGCAGGAATTCTAAACCTTTTTCATTATTACATTGCTAATGGGAAACATCTCCTGCTTCAGTCTTTCTTTGGTAATTGATGAGAAATTAATTATTTCCAGCAGCTGTTTAATAGCGTATAAGTGGTTTCCAGATGGGTGGGGTTTGCCATATGAGTACAAGAGTGAACGCGCAGTACCGAAATGTTCAGACGCTCACAGAAAAAGTATTTACCAAGAAGGTATTCCAAAGATAAATCTGTCTGCTTGCTCTAACACTTATCTCCTGATGGGATGCACTTCACTCACCTGGCAGCATGGAGGTCAAACCAAACACTGAGTCTGTATATGTGCCACGCCAATCATCACACCAGATCAAAACAAGAAGGCAGACAACATCCAGTCAACGATGAAACAACAACCCCCCCCACACCCACACACACACACACACACACAGAGCGAGAGAGAGAACAGTTTGAGATTCCTGGTGTGTCCCGTAAACACAGGGCACTCTAACCAAGTGGCCGACGCCCTGCGACCCCCCCTCGCCTCTACCAAATGGCTAGGTTTTGTTCTGAGAAATCAGCCTTTTCTTTTCAAATAAATAATTTTTGGCTGGAGTCATGCATATTTTCCCCAGTGTGGTCACAACCAAAATTATACAGAGTCTCTTCTATTTTCTTCTGCCATTGAATTGCGTCTTGCATAACTTTGGCTGGACAAGTATTTTTAAACTCTTAACTGGCACAGGGGTTTTTCTTTAATTAACTTGAACATTATGGCTAATTAAAAAGCAGCTATGTCTTGTTTAGGGTTTACTGTTCTGGATTTAACACGGGATTAGATGAATTGCTGAGCAAAAAAAAAAAAAAATCCCTAATTTTAACTTCAGGCGATGTTTTGGGAAGCATTCACTGATATTACTCAATTACAAATAACCATTTACCGTATTTTTAGGCTTGCACACCACGAGAGGTTCCCAGAAACAACCCAAACATTATTTTAAGAAACTATCTCTCTCTGAACCAAATTATTTTGAACATGTTTAAAATACACACAGCATGTGAAGTTAATTATTAGTTTCAGTCATTACTTGCTCTGACGTGGGCAGTTTGCTCCAATGCTGAGGCACAATGTTGTTTTGACATTTATTTTTGTTTCAGTACATTTCATTTAGTACATTTTTGCACCATTTCTATATTTGGGTAATATTAGCATTTTTGTACTGCAAAATATTGTTACTTTGACCAACATGTATATAGATACTGATATGTCTTTGAGTTAAAATCCGCAAATAATATCTACTATATTGTCAGGTTTCTAGATAGGAGTGGGGGTCGGTGGGTAAAATGAGATTTAATCTGCACTGACAACATAATTTTTGAGTCCTGTAATCTAATATATCTGAGGTCAGGACGAGTTTTTAAAATGTAAAAGTAGATCTGTAAACTCATATCAGTAACCGGTTGATGACATGTCAAAGTATTAATCATTTCTAAAGCAAAGTCAGCGGCAGGACACATAATAACTGCCAGTTATGAGAAGAAATATTGTGCTGTAAGACAGGAGAACAATGACCTCAGTGTTTATTCAGTGTATCAACATCTCATTCACAGCGTGCTTCAGTCTTTAATGTTGAGCTGATTTTACATTTCTCCTCTGATTAATCAACTGTGGAGTCCCAAGAGAACAGCCTTTGTTCTTTTGCCCCCATCACCACCATCCTCATGCAATGAAGAGACGCGCACACGCACACACACACACACACACACACACACACACACACACTCCACTGCCAGGCTAAGGCCAGGCAGGGTCTGTGTTTGATTTAGCAGATCTTAACGCGATTAGGCCTGTTTAGATTTGCACTTCCAGTCAGTTGTTAGAAAGCCAGGGGAATGTTGAACCCAGGATGATGCTTGAAGACTAAGAGGGTCATCTGTTCAACTCTGCTCCCCAACACACACAACACAACACAACACAAAACAGCGGTTTGATTTACGTCAATAAGAAAAACGCAAATACATGGAAACTAGATGTCTATCGGCCTAATGGAATATACTTATTTTAAATCAAGACGTTTAAACCGACAACGAACACATGCTTTATTTCTGTATTCGTTGTCCTCCATTTGTTTGTGTCCTGCAGGCATCATTAAAGTGGGCCGTTGGAAGCCGATGCCCATCCACTACCTAACGGACGCTCCGGAGGCAACAGTGGCGGACATGCTGCTAGACGTTTACCACATGGTTACACTGCGGATCATACTGCACAGGTCAGCATGTGTAGCATGCTTATCACACATGCATTAGGTTCAAATCATGTGGGAGTCAAAAGTCAAAGAAAGTCACCCAAAATGGTTAAGTATCCCTTTTAATCTCATCTGGAAAAACTATCACAATGTGTACTAGACAAGGCTGGAAAAAGCTCCCGCTTTTTTGCATGAGCATTGGTTTTGGTTTAGCATTGGTTTTGTTTGTTTGTGTAGATTTGTTAATGACTTTGCAGTAATGAAGCTGCCATGTGTGATGGAACTTGATGGTGACCGGGTATATACACTGCACACAGGGCAGGAGGTTGGGGGGGGGGGGGGGTCTACAGGGACCTAGTCTTGCATTGGCAGATCTATCCCCACAGCGCCGTGGAGTAAGGTCTGGCTGCACCACAGATACATTCTGCAGTAGAAGGAGGAAAAAAAACACTCTGGGTTGTTTGCATTCCTTGAAAACCAATCCAAATCTTCTGCTCTACACGATGGATCTGCAAAATATTCTCGGGAAGGAACTTGTTTTGGTGGACCATTTTTACCCTGCAAAAGAAAAAGCCACATAAAATATTAAATGAAGTTAGCTGTTCACACAATACAGCAACATAAGCTATTTAAATTAGCTGGACACATGGTTGAACATAATTAGCTCTCACCAGTTTATAGCCGTGTGTGTTCGACCACAGCAATCCCGCCAATCTTCACAATCATTCACCAGAAAAAACAGTCCTAGCAGTCCTGTCTTGTTGCACAACCTAAATTTTCTGTGGCATTATCAGCTTGCAGCTTGCTAGCTTAAAATTTGTTGTTTCCCATGGCAAAGGGATTTTGAGAATGGCAACCCACCGAGAGCAGACGGTGAGGAGCCAAACCTAACGATGACTGGTCAGGCCTTGTCCTGGAGATGTACCCCCGGTGATCCAGACTAACAGAGACCCAACAACAAATCTGTACAGGGCCACCAAGCAGCATAATAAAAATACGTTACTTTAAAGTGTAAGTTGTGTAACTGTGTCAATTCTGAAGGAAAGTCTGATGCAGCAAGTTCAGCTTGCTGTAATGTCAGTTTGGTAACTGGCAGACACAAAAGGAAAGGATCGCATTAGAAGAGAAAAAAGTAAGAGCAACAAACAATGAGAACTGGTGACTTTTACAACATGAAAAGCTCTGAACAGGGACCAAAGACTTCTAAGTGACTGATAACAGACATCACTTACTGCTTCTTTGAATATCAAATATCAATATCCGCTACGTCCACCTATACTCCGCTATGCCACGCTACACCCTGTAACGCCCTGCAGTGCCCTGGTATGACATGAACTATACGACTAGCATTTGTAGTCACTGTTCCATTATCTTTACAGTGACAGTGTGTTATTGCACTGTTCATCACACCCCCGACCGACACCGCCCACCAAGAGCCTGGTCTGGCCCAGGTGTCTTCCTAAAAGAAGTTTTTCCCCTCCACTGTCCCACTGTTTGCTTGCTCTCGGGGGATTTTCTAGAATTGTTTGGTCTTTGTAAATTATAGATTGTGGTCTAGACCTACTCTATCTGTAAAGTGTCTTGAGATAACGTTTATGTTTTGTTTGAGACTATAAATACAATTAAATAAATAAACTGTATTGTACTGAGTACAGCAGGTTGACCAATGTTAAAGCCTCTGCTTTAAGTGAATGAAAGTTTAACTCGGTGTATAACAACTGGTGTGCAGCTTTGCCCGGCTGGAGGAGCTGCCGTCAGAGCAGTGGACCCACGCCACGGTGAGGAACGCCCTCAGAGAGCTGCTCAGAGAGACCAACCAGAGCACGCTGGCCAAGGACTGTCCTCTCTCCCAGGTATGTTCTAACGGCACCACGGCTACCGTAAATAAAGTCTCCAGTGTGGAGTTCAGTGGAATAAAGTCTATATTCATAATTTAAAAAATGGTTGACCTCACATGTAAGGAGATTTTAGTTTTAAATTAATTTTTCCAGAGATAAATGTTTATCTGGGTGAGATATACACACACACACCCCTGAAATGCTGCTAAGTATTTTCTCAAAAGGTGGTTTCATCATCAACTCACCACACACTTAGTGCACTGTGTAATCTCCTCTCTCTCTCCTCTCTCTCTTTCCTCTCTCTCTCTCTCTCTCCTCTCTCTCTCTCTCTCTCCTCTCTCTCCTCTCTCTCTCTCTCTCTCTCTCTCTCTCTCTCTCTCTCTCTCTCTCTCTCTCTCTCTCTCTCTCTCTCTCTCTCTCTCTCTCTAACACACACACACACGTATTGATACCATCCCATGGGAAAATATGCAAACACGCACACCTCAATTACCCTGCTCACACACACCCTGCAGTCTTGAGAGCGTGTCATTTCGACTTGTGATTTATACACAGGACTTAGTCATGATGTAATTAGTGATTAGGGGAAGTGTGTGGGTGGTGTGTGTTTGCAGCCTGACTCATGTGAGTTTTAATCCTTAGTGTTTCCCATGTTGAGCTACACATGTAGGCTCGTGTGCATCTACTGCTCTGTAGACGTGACCCCAGTGCATGCTGGGAAAGGAGTGAAGGAAGAATTTGAACAAATCTGCCGTTAGTCAGCTGCTTGAGATTTCTCATTTCTGAAACAAAAATCCTAACACTTCACACAGGCTTTTCCTCGTGAATCATTTGAAGAAAAAAATGTATTGTGTGTCCCATCCAAAGAATAATCAATGAATATGTGTCGCAGATTGTTGTTGCTGCTACCTGTCTACTTTTGTCTAAGTAATGGTGTTTTTGTCCATTTCTCTGCGTCCCTTTTTCTGTCAGAGTATGATCTCAGCGATACTGAACACTTCCTACTACAGTAACGTCTCCACCTCTAAATGCCAGGAGTTTGGTCGCTGGTACAAGAGGTACAAACGCATCAAAGGTAACCCTTCCATCTCTCGTTCATCTACTTTCAAACACTGAGCCCTGAAGCAGCTGTGTACACATGAAGAAAACAAAGTGCCGTTGATTTTCCTCGTATGAAATGTACGTTATGGCACAAAGTGAAAGAATTAATAAATTGGTGACCACAGCTGAACAGAAATCTATAAAATTCAAACACATACACGCATAGATGAAAAACTCTGTGCTGTCCTATTGCAATCAGACTAATGTGGCGCATGCAAACAAATTTTCACAGTAATCTGGCTCCTTGTGTGCATATAATTGCAGTCTGTCACAGGTGTTGCTTCACTTCGATGGTTAATGTTCTCAGTAACTCCCCTGTTAAGTGTCTGTCTATCTTTGTCTTTTATTGGCACTCGTCCTCCATTAAGTTCTCCCACCTTGTTAAAAACGTTTCACACAGTTTCAATGACCAACTGTTCAGCTGTTTATGCTTTATTTGCCCCATGTCGCTTTGGAGAAGTCATAAAGGTGGAGACTGTCAGAGCTGACACTCACTGCTAATCATAACGCCACTTAATGTGACGCACCTGCCTGGCAGCCTTTTGTTTTTGTGATGTTAGTTGCTTTAAATGTGATGCTTTTTGATGAAGGTTTCCCATTCTTCTGTGCACCCCCTGTATGTGTGCGTCAGCCCGCGTGTCTCTAATCTGCTGCTTGAGACGTCTGTCACTGACAGCTCTCAATAGGAAGGAACTGTCACACATGGTTTGCATTAATGTCACCCTTAATACACATGACAAGACTTAAATGCTCTTAACTCCTAATGGAAAACAGCAGCAACCCCCAACACACAGACACACACACACACACACACACACACACACACACACACACACACACTCCTCACCAGAAACCCAGGCATAAGAGTTCATCTAACACTTATTCTCTCTCTCCATCTCACACACACACACACACACACTGGGAAGGTAAAAATCTGAAGCCCTGCCAAACCTCACTCACAGAACTTTTATTCCCTTAATAACCTAAAATGTGACTCTAAACCAAAACCCAGCAGAAGCCTAATAAGAAGCAGATTTATGTGGAGACGAGCAGAGAGGCCCTTAAGATCCAGGAGAATGGAAAAGTTCAGTGCAGTGCTAAAGAGGAAACACTCTTGATCCTAATGTGGAGAAAGTGAGTGAGAGTAGGACTTCAGAGTCCTACAATAAAAACTTTGTGATTTTGAGATCGTCCTCTGAACCATTAGACCAACATGTGCTGTAAAACAAAAAGAGATCATTAGAAAGGATTTCTACGGCGCAGTCCTAATTTTGTGTGTGTGTCCGTCTCCCCTCAGGTGAATACATTGAGAAGATGTGGTCAGCACAGGACAAATCAGATATTAAAGGTATGTTCATCTCTTATTGATTTATTTCTTTTTACTTTCTAGTGACAAAATACACCTCGAGGTGGCCATTGGGGCTTCAGTGACTAAAGAAATTAGAAATAGAAATTGGTAGACTGCAACAGCATTTAAAAACTTAGTGGCCCAATTTGCATGAGCATGTACCATGGCACCAGACTAGATTAGTTAGGTTTAGTGCTTGTTGAGGTTCATGATTTTAGATTTGGGTTAGGAGACAAAGTGTGTGTGTGTGTGTGTGTGTGTGTGTGTGTGTGTGTGTACACACAGTGGAGAGGGATTTGGACTTGAGCGTCCTCAACCAGCGTCCCCCCTCTCTCCTGCCCTCCCCCACTCATATGGGCAACCTAGGCAGCCCTGGAGCTCTGTCCATCAAGGGTGGCCTCGGGGACTCTCAGACCTCCACCCAGCCTCAGTGTCTGCCTCAGCACGCCAGCCAGCACCACCCCGGTGCACCGCTGCGTCCCCAGGGTCCACCTCTGCTGGGCCACGGTGGGCTCCTGTCCCCTCAGCTCGTCCGTCAGCAGCTCGCCATGGCCCACCTCATCAACCAGCAGCTGGCCGTCAGCCGCCTGCTCGCACACCAGCACCCACAGGGAGTCAGCCAGCAGTTTCTCCACCACCCGCCCATCTCACGGACCTGCAAGGGCCCCGGGGCCGCTACAGAGCACGGCCTCAACTGTTCAGGGGCCGAAGTCTCCTCCGCCATTTACCAGCAAGTCAGGAACGAGCTGAAGAGGGCCAGCATTTCTCAGGCGGTGTTCGCCCGTGTGGCTTTCAACCGCACACAGGTAAACTGAAATGAAGTCACTGTTTACTAGAGATGGTGCAATAACGTTTACGTTAGCTCACCCTTGTGTTTGTCTGTGTGTGTCTGTGTGTAGGGACTGCTGTCAGAGATCCTTCGTAAGGAGGAAGATCCTCGCTCGGCCTCACAGTCGCTGCTCGTCAACCTGAAGGCCATGCAGAACTTCCTCAACCTGCCAGAGGGCGAGCGAGACCGCATCTACCAGGAGGAGAGAGAGCGGAGCACTAACTCCAACCACAATCTCCCCACCAACCATATCTCCAGCAGCAACCCACACAGAACCCCACAGGTACACGCACACACTCACGGGACCTGACACCTGGGACCATGGAACTGTGTGTAATTGGGCTAAACTGTTAGATTTGTTTTGTCATGCTCGCTGTTTCATTTCAGTTTCCGTGTCCTACTCAGCAGCAGACAAAGTGCATCATGCCTGCTGCTGAGCTGCCGTTGAAGTTGGACTCGCTGGTGAACATCTCGTCAGGCATCTATGATGAGATCCAGCAGGAGATGAAGAGGGCGAAGGTCTCCCAGGCTCTGTTTGCCAAAGTGGCTGCCAATAAAAGTCAGGTCAGTCCTAAAGAAACAAGTATTTTCTTTAAAGTTCTCATGACATGGTGCTCTTTGGATGCTTTTATATAGGCCTTAGTGGTCTCCTAATACTGTATCTGAAGTCTTTTTCGCAAAATTCAGCCTTGGTGCAGAATTCCAGCCACTAGAGCCAGTCCCACAATGAGCTCTCTATGTGCCATTTCTGAGTCTGTAGCTATTGGGGGGGCGGGGGGGGCAAGGTGGAGGCTGGGGGTGTGACCTTGACCAACTGCCACTTTGCTCGTTTGAAAGCCAGGATGTCTCTCTCTCATGGGTGGGCCCAATTCTCTGGGTGGGAAAAGCAGAGAAAGGGGCGGTAACCTTGCCCCTTATGACCTCATAGGAGCAAGAAAGCCTAAACCTTTATTCAGAATGGATGTAACACATCTTTCCAAAAAAGTCCACAAAGTTCCACTGTTCAGGGTCTTATTGACATGCTGAATGAGCGTTTGATTTCGAGCTGGGTTGATGTTTGAAGGAGTTGATGAGGGTTAACATGTAGGTGTGTGTGTGTGTGTGGGCGTGTGTGTGGGTGTGTTGGGGATCTGATAACACCCTGTGGCAAGCCATCATGTCTCCGTCCTCAGATAAACAATGCGGGCAATGGAAGGCAAGATCAAAGTTGAGTCTGCACTGGAGAGAGAGAGAGAGGAGGAGACAAAGAGTGGAAGACCATGTTTAAAAAAAACGGTTTAATGCCTTCTCCTTTATTTGTTTTTTACCAAACTCCATTTTACAAATTGTGACCTACACAGACAGACAGACAGGGTCTGAGAGCAAGTGTGTAGTGATGTATGAGGGATGCTAAAACGTCCGGATTGAAAAGAAGTAAATGGACTGAAACTGAACGAGGGGTGAGGTAGGAAACACAGTGGAGAAGGAGGAACAGAAGGATGCAAGACGGAGGAAAAGGGAGACAAGACGATGGAGGGATGATCGCATTATTACCATTAATTTCCAGGCTGAAGGCTGCGCATAAACAACAGCTGGTGGCAGATCCTGGGTCAGCCTAGCAGAGATAATCTAATCTTCACACACACACACACACACTTGCAGATTCTCATTCCTACCCTCAGACTTTTTCCTCCTGTCCTCTCAGGGAACAACGTCTGTTCTATTCAAACACAATAAAATTTAGAATTTGAATATATATACTCCTAAAGAGTCGACTCTTGCGACTCAAATCATTTTAGGGATTAGCATTAATCCTGAAAAAACAACTCTGATCAATGTTTATACCCTGTTTGTTTTTTTTAAACCAAATATAGTGATTAAAAAAAAAATGGAAGGCTGTATCAACAGAACCAAAACATGTGCTGAGTAGATATGTGAGCATGTGCAACACTTTGCTGATTTTAGAAGAACATATTGTCAGCAAACACAGCAAAATGACATATGCCCAGCAGTGATGGAAACCACACGCAGCCTGGCAGTCTGCTCCAAACATACACCGGACAAACAACAATCACATGCATCAAGTCGAGCATGAGCTTTTCAAATACTCCCTGCTTACAGGACAAAAGCACAAAAACAAAATCTGCCGCAGAAAAAGCTCCCTTAAACAAAACCAGAATCCAGAAGAGCTCGGAACAACAATGCCATTTTTCATTTAATCAGCATATATTGAATAACGCCCAAATCTCCCCCAGGGCTGGCTGTGTGAGCTGCTCAGGTGGAAAGAGAGCCCGAGCCCTGAGAACCGCACACTGTGGGAGAACCTGTGCACCATCAGGAGGTTCCTGGCGTTGGCGCCGGCCGATAGAGATCAAGTCTACGAAGAAGAGTCGAGGCAGCAGCACAGCGAGCGGCTCCACACCGTCCTGCACATCCCAGACCAGCAGGTACAGACAGCCAGGAGCCAGGGTTATAATCTATAATTTATAATCTTTTTTTTGTCCCACTACATTTTCAGATGTAGTTAATCAATTATTTTTAGTTCATATTTCTTTTAAAGCAATCAGGGAATTCATCTATGGTCATTTTGAAGATTTAAAAAAGAGCAAATTCTGTGTGAAAAGCTGATTTTAATAAAAAAAAATACACAACCCCTCTCAGCCACGCTGCAGCCATGTGCAAGCAGAAGACACAGATTGTTTTTACTAGCGAGAAAATGTACACGCCAGCGTGTGATTTCTTGATGTGCCGTTTCCAAAACGTTTCCTCCGTCTATCTCCGTTTGTCTGCTCCCAGCACCTGCTCCTCTCAGCAGCCCTCCTCTTTGTCATATTTGTGTCCCATAAGTCATTGAAAATAGAAGTGGTAAATGACCAGCCCACACATTTCCTGCTAAACACTCCTTCATCCCACCCTCTCCCCAAAACCAAAATGCTCTCCAGTCTGGCCCTAACCTCAATATTATTCAGAACATTCCCTGTAATTATTGATGCTGAGAAAAAGGAATTGCCATTATCTTTATTTAGGTCCTTTAATTTTGATGGACCACAGATTTATGGGGCTGGATTCCTGTGTTTGGGTGTGCGGGCCACCCCACCCTGTTAACAAGCTCTAGTAGTGGTTGTTTGTGTGATGAATTTGGGAGTTTAGCGTGCATGTTTGCGGGTGATGGAAGCTGGTCAGTGACACTTCCCCTTGTACTACATTTCCCTTAACGTAGCTGCATGAGAACTGGGAGAGGAGCGGAGGGGTTCACTTATCACTATGGTGACTAAGGAGTTAAAGGAGTTTCATCACGAGGCATGTTCACGTAGATGTGATGTATACTTTTGCCTTCAACCCGTACAGTGGAATGACTCTGCAGCAATCAGGGCTGGGTATCGTTCAAAAATGTTCAATGTCAATAATGTGGCTTCTCTACTGGTTACTAAACAATACTTTTTTCAATACGAATTTTATGAAACGGTACACATTACATCACTAATGCTTTATTTAATTTTCAGCTCCTACTACGTGAGCCCCGTCTCTGTGCGTAACAGACTTTTTCCTGTCTCTCTCTGTGACGTGTAACATTAGACAGCCAATCACAAGCATCAGATCTAGGTGGAAGCATGCTGCGTGCTTATTGGCTCACTGACTCTGAGATTTACTCCCTAGGCATTCAATTGGGTGTAAAATGGCAAGGCATTTTTCCAATAGTTTAGAGTGCTTAAAAAGCATTTTTGTACCAAGCCCTAGCAGCAATAAATGTGTTTGCACTCACACAGTGCCGACCTAAGAAATATTTACACAAATACCATTTTATAACATTACTAAAAAGATAAAGAAAAATGATTCTGAGCTCTGTTTTAAAATGATCTTTGCTATCTGCAGATGTTAAAACGTTCAGCATCTGTTTGCTATATTTCCTGTTTTAAATCGTGCAAACAAGTACAAAATATTAGAAAATAGATTTTCTACTCATCTGAGGTCCCTGTGGCGGCCCCGAGTGATCGTTTAGCTTGTTATTCATCAAGTCGGCCATGCCACATGCATTTTAAAACATCCCAATAAATGTCTGACAAACAAGACCGTTACCAGGGAGACGAACAACTTCCACCAACCTCTGACGTGCGTCCAGTGTTGCCAACTTAATGGTGACTAGGGACAAATTAAGCAACTTCAGACCATCAGGGGAAAGTGAGACATATTAAATTGTTTGACAGGGATGGGTGTGGGGGGGGAGGGGGGCCTTAGGTCTAAGTTCCATACCCATTGGTAATCTTTAAAATACTTAGTAACATCTTTACACACACAAAAACTCTTCATTCCTTCATGTTCTTTTCCTTACAGGTCCTCCACAGACAGCCTCCCCCCCCTCTGACCACTCCATCTCCCATTCACGAAGACCCAAAGCCCATCCCGCTGCTGGTCTTGCATGGCTCAGAGGAGCGTGGCATGAGTCCCACCCCCGGAGGAGGCGGACCGAGGAAGGCCCGCTCACGGACGCGGATTTCCCTCGAGGCTCTTGGAATCCTGCAGAGCTTCATCGGTGATGTGGGGCTCTACCCCGACCAGGAGGCCATCCACACCCTGGCAGCCCAGCTGGATCTACCCAAGCACACAATAGTCAAGTTCTTCCAGAACCAGCGCTACAACGTCAAGCACCACAGCCTGGTCAGAGAGCCCGTCCCCGGGGAGGACGACCGGGATAGCTCGAGTCCCAGTGAGGGGGGCGTCTGTGCGGGGGAGAGTCGAGGGGACGAGGAGGGCCTCTCTGTGTCTGAGGAGTCGAGCGAGGACGGGAGAGGATCAGCGAAGGGGTTCAGAACAAAGGGAGAAGACGGAGGGGAAGAAAGAGATGTGGAGATGGAGAAGGAAGATGGGGATGATGGGAAAGCCTCAGGGCCAGCGACTTCCTCCCTGTCGCCCTACAGCAGCCTGGACAGCCCCCCCTCCGCAGAGCAGCAGAGATAACAGCAGCGAAGCCAGAACTGAGGAAAACATTCAATGAACACAAAGGACACCATCAAACTGTGAAGCCAACACACAGATGACCTGTGAATAAACACACACACACACACACACACACACACAAACACACACACACACACACACACACACACACACACACACACACACACACACACACACACACACACACCACACACACACACACACACACACACACACACCACACACACACCACACACACACACACACACATTTATGCCCTTTACCTGAGCTGATGATCAGAGCTCGTTAATATCTGAAGAACTTTATTTAAAGCAAGGTTTGACTTAAAAAGGGATCCGACGGTACTACCACTACGTTCAAATACTGCCAGTATTTCTGGTTTGATGCTGCACGTAAAGAAACATTTCCTCCTAAACAATCAGTGTTTCACCTAGTTTTTTTTTTTTTGTTCTTTTCTAAGGGATAGAAATGCATTTTAAGCAGCATTAGATCAACACTGCACAATGCTGAAAAACAACAAATTCCTTGAGTTGGGTTCAAAATAAAAATTAAACAACAAATAAAAAAATCTCAGAACACCTCTGTAGGCTATAGAAGTGACTGTAAAATGTTCTTAAACTACTCCAGCAGCACAATCCATTTCTTTTACAGTTCTGTCAAAGTATGATGAAGTACACGGCTTCATTCACAATCATCATCTAAGTGCACTAGTGCAACATAGAAGCTGTGTATTTAGTATCCAAGTATTATGGCGAATGGATACAGATTATACACATAGAATGAGGAGAAGTGGATTTAACTGCACGAGTGATTGGAGGAGTTGGGACTCTTCAGCCACCTTTTAAGCTCACGTTGTTTATTATATTTGGGGGTAAAGTGTTCAACACTCCAAAGTTTGGCTCTTAAGATGGGGCGGGGGAGGTTTCACTGTTGGCGTTAGGCAGGCAGTAAAGTCCAAATGTAATTGAATTTGACTTGTTCTCACAGCAAAAAAATAAGTTTGCGAGGAGAAATACTGCAAGGGAAGTGTTTGGCTTCTTTTTGTTGTGCTTTACATAGTAGAAAGCTAACTTTAAAGAACTGCTGTGACTCTCCATGGATACTGTAAAATGAACAGACTTGGAATGGCCCACATGTAACATGCCAAACCGATTTAGTTGGAGTTTACTGCCAACCTTCCAAACGCACCACACTCAAGCTTTTGAGTAAAATCCTCCCATTTTTCTGGTTAAGATATTAGAAATAAATAAAAACAATGAATGCATTAAAACAATTTGAGCAGCTGCAGTCAGAGAACTGTCATCTGAGCAGAGGTGGGAGCTCTTGGCTCTTGTTGTTGCTGTGAGATGCATTCATATTGGGACCAAGAATAAACTGTACTGACATTGGCAGTATACGTCATGAGACAAGCACTCGCAGGGCAATAACATGAGCACCTCCACCCAAACTGAAGCCTACTTTACATTCTTTTTTTAAATGTATAATTATGCTTTAGGAGGTCCCATGATTAACAGAGATCTATGTGAACCTCTGGCCTTTACTGACCGTAACACCCTCCAGTTGATATTTATTACTAACTTTATATTGACTAAAATCTGAGTATTATAATTTTCTTTGATATGACTACAAATGTCTTTGTAAATGTGACTTTAAAAATAGCAAAATCTGGAAAAGTATGAACTCAGTGTTACACAGTTTCAAAGACTGATTCTTTATTTACGGTTTGACTGGAAGACAACATGAGTGGGAGTACATTAAGATGTAAATGTTGATAAGCCACCTGCAAAATGAATCGGTCCTCATGTGTGGGAGGCAACCACTGTCACTGACACTGTTTTTTTTTGTGTGTAATTTGTGCCACAAAGGAACAGGGTATGAATGCACATTATTAGTATTTCAGTTTGACAATCATGCCGGTTCTGGAATCACACAAGCTTTCTGATTTGTTCCACTTTGATGTTTTATCATTGCTCTTTGATTCTGTTGTGGGAAGGACAGGAAAATCTGATAAAACATTTCCAAAGTATTCTCTGTATGAAGAGTTTGCCCTGTTTGTCTTTTGAAAAACCTCTTGCTAAGCTAAGCCAATCCCAGTGTGCAGTAGCTCTGTGATAAAGCTAATAGCGGCAACCTGATGCACCAAAGATTGTCTCAAACTGCACCCTGCTTCCATGGACTGATAAAATCAGACATTCCTGTTGTAATCATCACTTGTCAGACCTGCTCCTGCTTGACACAGACTGTGTAGATGCACCAAATGTCCCACAATTGTCCCAAAAAGTCATTACATGTAACACAGTCGTACAAGATAATGATTTTAGATGCACAGATGTAAAAGAGAGGCTCAATGCTGTCATGTAAAAGTTGGCAAGAAAACTGTCATCCCACTCCCGATCCTATGCCCTCAACTTCAACCACAGACTTTATAAGAGGAACAGCTGTTGAATGCACATACAAAGTCCTCCCCAACCCACAGACATGTTAATGTAAAAACAGCAACAGTAAAAAGCAAAATATAAAATGTACAATGCAATTAGAAGGGTGGGGGGCTCAGACTAGTGTTTTTAAATCTATACAACACACATCTTGGGCACTGTATGAGAAATGTAAATGAAGGAATGTACAGAAGCAGCTGTCGCTATGGGGATAAAGGTGATGCTGGATGTGGTCAACACCCGCACCGGACCCATCCGCAGTCCACCATCTGTCATCCATCATCTCATGACGGAGGACAATAATTACAACAGTAATACTCAGATTTTAGGCAATATAAAATTAGTGTAGAGTGTATAAATGGACTGTTTCTATATAACGCAACATAATACAGGAGCTATTCATACACTGTAGTCGAGGCTGCCGTACAAGGTGCCACTTGCTCATCAGATAAACACTCACACACGTTCACACTCCGATGGATTGGGGGAACTGGGGGTTCAGTGTCTTGCCCAAGGACACTTCGACATGGGACTGCAGGGCCAGCGATCGAACCACCAACCTTCCGATTGGCAGGCAACTGCTCCACCACTGAGCAACAGCCGCCCCCGTGTGTGTTATCACTGTGATCACACTATTGGAGCCCATGTAACAAACAGTACCTCATATACATATCATATACAGTACATATCATGTACATACGACGGGTACATGCTGTATGCAGATTTCTCTTATGTCGGTGTAAGAATCATTAGAAACAGATTCAGTTACGAGTTGTAGCTAACTCCGTGCAGCTTCATGTCTACTTGCCAGGGCACCTGATAAAAATTTGAAACAATTAAGCAACTGCCGCGCTAGCAAATGTCTGTATCGCCATCTGTCAACCTCTCCTCGACTAAGTGCTTGGCGTTGAGTGAAAACGTGATGTTTGTGTGTGGAATGACTGCTGAACAGACTACAAGTAACAGCTCTCAGTGCTACAGTTGAATTCTGCCTCTTTCACTAGGATTAGACCCTCCCCTACCCTCAACCATGGCTCTGACCTTTACTATCTAACCTTTATCTATGACCTCAAGCATTAGATTAGCAGAGCTTGTCAGGGCAGGAAACAGAGCCTTCAACTAAGTTGGATGGGGCAAACAAAGTTGTAAACTATTTTCCCTGATTACCTATTATTTGGAGGTAAAATTGAAAGTGGGTACAGACGAAAAGATCCCTCATTGCACGGGAAAACTAATTACAGATGATCAAAGTTGAACCAGGAAGTTATTTTACCATTCATTCATTCATTCATCGTTTTCACTTCCAAAAAAGTTTGACTAACCTGGAGGTTTACTTACAACCTGCCTGATCGTCTGACTGCCTCCGCTTTTTTTTAGTGATATCTTCTCTGATCTCAGTAATTAACTTGATCTCGCTCCAAATAACTAAAGCAGAGGTAGATATCCAAACAAAGGTACTTTTTTGTTTGTTTGTTTTTTAAGATGATTTTCCCCCCAACTGGAGAGGAAGCCAGAATGCCAAACATGGTTGATTTTGTTATGGAAAGTCATGGAAAAGTACAGTGACTGAATTTTACATAACAATGCCGGTGGGAAGCCTGACAAGGACTCTTCATCTTCAAAAAATAAATATACATGAGCCATGTGTTCCTAAAACTAGTCAGAGCTAAAGCATAAGATGTTCTTTTTTAGTGTGTCCATCGTAGTTAACTCACGTCTAATGTTACGACTGCATCAGTGACAGTGTTGGTACGGTCCACTGGAATTCTGCTCACACAGCTGGCTATTAGAGCCGTATGGCAAGCTGATACAGGGCCATTAGAGGTGTGTGTTTGTGTGTATGTGTGTGTGTGTGTGTGTGTGGGATAGGGACGCAGGTGCTCGGTGCGCTGATATTACCCAGGATGCTCAGGGGTGGGGGCGTAGGGGTTATGGGGGGGAAGGCTCTCTGTGGAGCTCGCAAACACACCTGTGATCCCCTGCTAGCACGCTCATACACACACAAATACACACACACACACACACACACACACACACACACACACACACTGTGCCCCCAGCCCACTGCGCTGCAGCACGTTAATACACACTCTGATAAACAGGCTAATACTCGCAGCGGCGGCACTTTACACACCATTGAACACAACACACGGTAAGTCAGTGAAGCCAACACATGGCACTATGTGTGATGGTTTGAAGACTTCTGTGTTTGTGTGTGTGTGTTGCAATGCCATGTATGCAACAAGAAGGGTACAGTGAGGTCTTATTAGGGAATTAGGGAAAGTTTTTTCAATTTTAATTAATTAATTTAAAAGTTAATATCTAAAGTTAAAGGTATTGCCCTGTCTGTTGTAAGCATTTGGTTATACTCCTTTATTTTCACTTATACATACTATGAAGTGATTCAGATAAAACCCAAGCCATTATAGAACGCCTCTGGTTTTCTGATTGCTTGACTTAGGTTTTGCATTGTAAACCTAAAGTTGCTCCTTTTTTAGGACCGTGTCCATCAATGCAACAAACTTCATGACTCAGAAATGAAAGTAGTGAATAGAATGTTACAGGTTGGAATAAAGGCTAAGCCAATTACAAACTTAGCTGTCATTGAAAATATTCAAGAAAAAACACTCTTTTGGTCCATGACACACACACACACACACACACACACACACATACACACAGATGGTGAAAACACCCCTAAAACACCAAAAGATGAAACGAGTCAGAAAACAACCACATCACATCTCCTTAAAAAACAAACATTTCATTATGGCTGCTCTGGTGCATCAGTGGCCGACCAGCAGGTTTTGATCTGCGCCTCTAAATCGCGTTACATTGGGCCAGTAACATTTTTACGCCCACGAAAAGACATTTCAAAGCAATTCCTTTTAGGAGGAAAAATGAAAAGCAATTAAAGACTAATATGGCTTCTAAAAGTCTGGAATCTGTTCATTTTTTTCATGTAGTACAAGGCTCGTTAATATAAAAAAAACTTGCCAGCAAGTAAATTTGGAGTTTAATTAGAGTGCTCCGTCTCTGTCTTGGAACAACTTTAATAATGGGCAAATTCTTTTTGATGCATTGATGTTTTCTCAACTGATGAATGTTTTGTTAAGCCTGATATCATGAGAAAAACTCATTTTATCCTTAAGTTCTCTTGGAAATCGTCATGTGGAGTCCCGCAGGGGAGTGTCTTGGGTCCCCTGTCAACACCTTGAGGAGGAAGCTCATTTCAGCTACATGTGACAGTAGACAAAGAGAGGCAAGAAATAGACAATAGACAAAGAAAGACAGAGGTTTTCTTAAATATTTCTCATGGCAGAATGCACATGAAGAGAAAAACGATAATGGCATTGATTCTCATACAACAGAGCGGGTTTTATGAAATTAAATGGTGCGACACGGTCTTGCAGATAAGCCCAATTTAAAACTTCTGTTTGGCGTCTTGTAAAATGTGGATCGCTCATGGACAATGTTGGTAAAACTAAAGCGATTGTATAAACGGCAGCATCGTACCTCCTAATGCCTCGCTGAGCTTTTAACCACATCACCGGCCTACTGACTAGCAGAAGTGAGAGTCAATGAGCTATTAATTCTGTGATTACATAAGGCAGCAGTGGCTTAATTCACGCTCTGTAAATAATTGTGTCATTGCACAGAGAGTTCGCTTCACCAACCCTAGATTCCACACTATATCCACCACTTCCATCTTTGGTGACTTTCAATAGAAATCCAACGCAGAATCAATTTACAGACACTGATGAAACCATATCATGGAAAAATCCCAGTTAGGTAATAACTTCACACTAACACAAACAACTTTTGTCATACTGATATAATTCCATTGTTTTGAAATTTCATATAGTATGCTCTATAATAGTTATAAAGTCATAAATTAAGGTAATCTCAAAAATATAATTTACAAGCTAGTAGCATGCTATGCTAAGTATAGTTTTGATCATAGTAGTTCAAAAACATAAAAGCAAATGGCAAAAAAAGTTCAGAATTCAAGAATTATTTGTGTTCTTATGAAACTTTCTTTTGTCGGAGTAAAAAAGCTTTTGAAGCAGAGCCAGACACTACTAAGAACACCGAAAGCAATAAGCATAAACAATAAATCAAACGAGATGCATCACATCCATATCATAGAAGGTGGATCTGACTGGACCCCAGCAGGGGAACTCTTTAACTCTTTAAGTCAATATCACATCCGTCCCTGTAACCTCCCCAGCGTGAGCCAGTGCAGCCGTCGAGGAAGCACAGCTGGCCGGGTGGCTGTGGGCTCTCGACACCAGCTGCACACTCTTGTGCAGAAAGAGCCACCAGGTGTCTGGGATTTCACGCTCCTTCCCTCCTTCACTGGTTCCCACTGCAGCCTGCTGAACCATTACCGGCTTGGATTAACACCGGCTGTTATCCACAGCGCCGCCACGGGCCCGCTCTTTGCTGCTTGTCGACCGGTGCCCCGTCTCCCTCCCACAAGACACAGCCGAGTATGTGTACACTGTGAGTTTTTGTAACGTTTCTTTGGTGAGGGGTGCAAGCGGTTTGCAGACCAGAGCCAAGATAAGCTAACTGCCACCTCACTCTTGCTTCAAATTTAACACATACAGATTTAACACATATCTAATCTAACTCTCGGCACGAAAGCAAATACACTTATTTCACCAAAATCTTTTAATTTAGTTGTGTGCATTGCAATAGGAGTGGTGTGGTTACGGAGAGAGATCGTTGTTGCCAGACTCTTCTTCCCTCACCTACTTTTCCTTACTCTTTGCCTCCCCCCTCCTTTTTTCATTATTTCCTTCTTCCTTCCTTCCTTCCTTCCTCTCTTCTGTTTCTCCGATATCTAATCATGAGTGTTTGAAGCTTAACTGGGATGTAAACAGAGAGAGGAGGTCTTCAGAGCACCATGCACTCAAATCAATACATACACACACATGTACACCCACATGCATGAGGCACACTCATTGTAGGTGTATACTATATTCAAGAAACACATAAAGCCACGCGCACACACACACACACACACACACACACACACACACACACATAAGCATGTTCACATACACAAAGTCATATACACACACTCTTCAGACCAGGCAGCCCCATACTTGCAGCCTGCAAACAATTATAACAATTAGTGGTTCGGCATTGCCAGCCAGCCACACTGCCTGTTTATAATGTGATCGAACACAAATGTCATAACAGTGAAGTTTTGAGGCAAACAAGCTGCATTATCAACATGATGCCTGAAAGTCACGTGGCCGCCAAACTATAGAAAAGAGAGAGTTGGTGCAATGGGTATGTTATGTAGCCGGAGAACGGAGGAAGTCTGCACATTTATTAAACCTTTTGCAGCAAGCCCTACATTTCTTTTCCCTGCATTGGTACAACTACTCACCTCTGAAATATTTATCAGGGGTTGCACAGATTAGTTATGCAGAGGTGGGACCTGAAGAGCTGGCAAACCAAAAAGGTGAGACCAACTGAACAGAATTAGATTAGATTATACTTTATTCATCCCACGACGGGGAAATTTTGTAGTTACAGTAGCAGCATTTTTCAATAACAGCAAAAAACAATAACACACAAACAAGTAAGCACACAAGAAATACAGGCAAGCAATAGACAATGAAAATATGGTAGACTGAGTAAGTAAAATGGCGTCAAATAAAGGAATTTTAAAGTGTGGTTGCCATGATAAGAGAAACAATATTGCGGTGTAAGTGACGTTAAAATTAAGAATGATCTGTGGAGAGTTGTCTGGTTGCATGGGCATAGGTTATATCTAACGTACTGCACCGTAGTTTTTTTTGTTTTTTTTAACAGAAGACATTTTGACCTATCACATTAGAAAAAGCTTACGTGTAAATGATTATGTTTGGATGATGATTTCACTGCACAGGGAATATCTAGAAATGGTCACATTCATCCACGAAGAATAGCCACAGCAGCTTTCATGGAGATTTAACTTTGCGAAAACAAAAACAAAACATGGTAAAGGTCAAATGAGTGTGTAATGCTCGTGCAGGTGAGTGTGTATCGAGTGTGGCCGCAGTATCATGTCACATGGGGGGGGGATTGAAGGTTCGGCTAGCTGCATCAGGGCACAGCAGGAGAAGCCTTCACGGCTGTTGCTGAATTGAGGAGCTCTAACTGGATTAACAGGGAGGAGAAGTCACAAGTGACTAAAATAGGGTAAGTGGGCATCAATAGGTGTGTGTGTGTTGTGTGTGTGTGTGTGTGTGTGTGTGTGTGTGTGTGTGTGTGTGTGTGTGTGTGTGTGTGATGACCCACCATCTCCCACGGATCAAAACTGGCTTTGTCTGTGCATTACTCTTTCAGAAACTCCAAAACACCCACCCACACACACATACACACACACACACACACACACACACACACATACACCTCTGTAACTTTATTTCTGGAGAACACAACCGAAAAAGGGCTTTTCACAGAAGACATTTTGACACGCCACAGTAAGAAAACCACAGGTGTGAACAATAAATAATGATTCCTGAGTTCCATTAAGCTGCTTCAGTTTCAGGGTCCTCACATCGTGCACGCTGGCTCGCTGACTGTCACGCTGTCGTTACTTACTGGGACAAAACCATATTAATGTGATTAGTAACACCTGTGCTTTTCCTCCTGTGACAGATCAAAATGTCTGCTGCGAAAAAGGCCAGCGGCTGAGCTGCGACATTCCTCTTTTATTAATTAAACTTTTATTATTCTCACATCTCCTCTGGTGACTCTGGCCGTTATTGTTACAGCGGCGCGTGCAGGACTTCCGCTGATAAATGTCAAGTAATCTGCACAAAAACAACGTTAAATATTGAATTCAAAATGTACCAAATTATTAATTAAAGTATCAATATTTAAAACGCATCTGTGTTTGCATAGCATGACAATTTCATTTTATTCATCAGTCCATGGGGTATTCTTGTATACCAACATAACATTACTTTCCATGCTGTTAATTAAGGAAAAAAATGGGGAATAAAAGTCGTGTTTTTATCAATTAACAATTCATTTTTTTTGTCAGCCGTGGATGGAACATGTGATTTCAGAGGGGTTAACCGTTGTGTTGTCTTCTCGTCAACCATGAAAAAAAACATTTTTTTCAACATTATTATCATTTTTTCCCACATTAGTGTCACTTTTTCAACGTTGCGGGTGCTTTTTTTGATGCTTTTGGTGTTTTTTCCAAAGTTTTTTGATACGTTAGGGTTAGGGTTAGGGTACATTTTTTGTGACAAAAAAACAAAATTAAATGAAAATGGGTCAATTTGACCCGAGGACAACATGAAGGTTAAGCAATATCTTGACGTTTGGAAATGAGTCCCTCTCCATGTTGGCCAGGCGGGTTCAGGGGGTCTCCCTATCTCCAGAGGCATCTATAGCATTGAAGTGGCTAGCATTAGCTGGTTGCGGGTGTTCACATTGATTATTTCCATTGTGTCTTTGTCTAGGAGGTGACGTTTTGTTGACTTTTCCATCTCAGATAGCCAGTTACGAAAAATTTGCAGATAGCGTTCTTCATTTTCGGACTCGCTGTTCCCTCAAAGGTCGGCACTGTCAGAACGGAATCCACTGCAGCCAAGTCATATCGTGTATGAAATTTGTGTCAATTGTGTGCTTGAAGACTACGTAGTGTACCTTTAAGAATACAGAAAGCTAACTGTGTCGCCGGCTGGACCAGAAGAAGACAAACTGATAAAGAAGATGAAGATCCTGAATGTGTTGAGTAAACCGCCGAGGCCTTCCAGTGGATCGACAATGATCCAACCACATCTGTCCCTCTCTGTCTGTCCTCTTCGATCTCTCCAGTCCTCTGTCTTCCTGGCAGGCAGCGGTCCATCCTGCACTGGGACCGAAGCCTCCTCGGCAGACAGCGGCCCTAATTCCATTAATTATAAACCAATATGCCGCTGGCAGCCACTCTGGAGAGGACTTTACCCAGCGCTGGCATCTGTTCAGCGCAAACACAGCGAGGGATGAAGGGATGGAGGGAGGAGAAAACAAGGACATCTCTGACTCCCGCGATGGGTGAAGCACGGTGCTGTGCAGGGGAATAGATGGGGGGGGGATGAAGAAGGGGGTTGGTGAGGTTTTACAAGTTCATGTCTTTAATAAGGGTGCTTAAAGTAGCAATCCAACAAGGTTTAATCCGGATGGAGAGAGTGACTGTAGCTAGTTTAAGAAGAAGAAAACACTTATATTTACGGATTACAGCCCTTTATTCAGAAAGATCAGGAAGGACCTTCACTGTGAAGGAAATTAATTATAGATTTCCATTTCTGGAAGTTAACTACCCCTGACCTGTGACTGTCCATAAAACTGTCCATTTCTTTGGATTTCAATTGTCTTCAGAAAAAAAATAGCCGCTCTCTGCTCCAAAATTACACCCAGGGCCTCGGACAAATTTGTTGTTTTGTGGTTCGTTCCCCTGCCAGAATTACAGTCCGTGAGTTTTCTTGTTTCCTGCCCCAGTGTGTTTTCACCTGTAGTGAGTCTCCAATTCGTCAAAGCGCTGCAATATCCTGTGCTACACCTTTCTGTTTTGCACTGCTCATTTCACCTCATTCTGAGTGAAATCGTCCTGGTAAATGCGTATCGGGGTTGACTACATGCCTGTGAGACGCCACGGGCACTTTCCAGTGTTTCTGTTGTTACAGATCAGTAGTAAAATGGCGGATATTGGCTTGTGTTGGGCTGTAATGGTCCTTGCGGCGATGTGATAACACATTTGAAAAGGAAAAAAAAGGAAACAAAGAAACAGAAGACATATAACAGGCAGCTAATTCATTCACACCAGAACTGCACACGCTTACACCCAAACACACACACACATGTATTTAAAGTGCAAAAGTATGTTACCAAAGTGGAAGCTGTTTACTCCCTTATCATTAATAAATTACACACATAAACATGCACATTGAAACACACAGGATGCACGGGAGCACTGGTAAAAGTGCTATGGTTTTGTTGTATTCCTGTGCTGTGCCAGTGCCAAATAATAGCAAACAATAAATAACATTAAGCAGCAATAGTGGAAGTTAAATAAAAAGCAAATGTGTATCAGTAGGCAAATTCAAATGAGTTATGTAACGGAAGAAATGAGATTTAAATGATGATGAATCATGATAAAATAAGGTGATATCTGGATTTGGTTTGCCCAACACTGCCCACAACTTCTGCTGTGCTTTAATTATGATTTATTTAAAGGTGTTACAGTTACTTGTTTGATACTGTATCTGCAAGGTGCATTTTCAAAAGAAACCCAAACCAGTGAGGGGGGAAAGGTAAGCTACTTCACTTCCTGTATCACAGAGCAGCCTTAATGTGATTTTCAGCTCTAATTAGAGTTAAGTCACTTAGAGTGTTGTAATGATGTTTGGCTCACTGAGCAGCAGACGCCGTCCATCAGCCAAATGAAATATTAAACTGACCTACCGACGGATTACGCTTGTGTGTGTGTGTGCGTGCGTACATGTGAATGTGTGTTGATTAATTTTTTCAGTTGTGTCAAGAGACAAGAGACCTCCTCTGTAGCACACTGTGTGTCCATTGCTGCCACACACAGTAAACACACACACACACACACACACACACACACACACACACACACACACACACACACACACACACACACACACGCACACACACACAAGAGAGACAGACAAATGCACACATACACAAATTTCTGACCTACATTCACTGTACACAAACAACAGGGTGTCAGGAGGGGCATTGCAACAAATGCGTGTGTGTTGGGGGTGAAAATCTGTAGGCGCACTGGGCCGTGAATCTAATGAAAGATTTGTGTTATCTTCGTGGCAAATAATTCATGATCCCGCATCCATAATGATCGCAGAATGACTCGACATGTCATCCCCTCGGTCTCTGTCACTCTCCCCCATGAACCATGTTTTATTCAAAATGTCACATGGAGCAGAAACTAGTAAATAAGTACAGCTACAATTGGCAATTCCCGGCTTTTTAATCCCACATGACTCTGAGGCCTGATTTCAGCCAAAGGAAAGTGGCTTTGACTTATATATAACCTTTTTTGCAGTTTTACAAAACAACGTGTATCATGTCACGAATGACACAACCCTGAAAATAACCATTACCAGTCAGGCTCACAGATGAAATATTGTATTATAGTGGGAGCTCACAGATACTATAAAATGAGCTCCAGCTGGATTGACTCCATGTCACGGAGCCAGACTTGAATGGGGGGGGTTCTTCTTCCAGAATCGTGATGATAACAATGTTGTACCTGCTACATCTGATACAGGAATCAAGTGAGGTGAAAAAGAAACATCACGGAGACTTGGCTTCGCTTTGAGTTCACTGGCCAGAGCCTTGTTGAGTGTGTTTGCTTTATTGTAGGTCAGTGTGTGCACACCCACTAACTATAGCCAGGGCCCCGGCACATAAAACCCTAAATAATATGTCTACATTTAGAGAAATCATCGGGTGTCGCTGCGGAATGCAACACCATTGTGGTGAGGCATTTTCACAAAAGAGCAAACAACAAGTGGAGAAAGCCAGAGAAGGGACAATGCACTGTAGTTATATTGATGCAATACAATGTGATTGACACATATATTTCACGGCATTAATCAATAAGGGTGTTTTAGTAACACGTGTTGGTCTAAATGTTCTTTTAGAAGCCGTCACAAATTGTATTAGGAACACTTTCCTTTTGAGTCAAAATGTCGACTGTGACATTTCGCCTTACTCTATTACACCTGGGAAGTGAAAATAAATTCTGGCCTGGAGTGTAGGGTTTTTACCTTGTTCTAAAGAAACCCTCAGACCCTCATACATATGTGCAACATGGTATGAATTCTGGTGGGAAATTGTTGGATACAAAGCCTGGATGCTACGCAGGCTACGCATGATCTTCGTTTCGTCTTGATAAACAAAAGTTGACAAGAAACACAGTCTATAGGAAAGCCTTCCTGCTCTGATATCCTAAACAAAGACAAACACACACACATGATTGCATATACACATATACTGCCGCATGTCTAAGTCGATCATATTTGCCATCGAAGTCCCATGATTGTAACATAAACAAAACGGAGCACAAAGAGGGAGGTCTGAGCCCCTGTAGTCACCTGAGTACTCACAGACATCAAGGTGTGTGTTTATGAGTGTGTGTTTTCTTTTGCATGTAAGAAAACGGGTGACCTTGTTGCTCTCTGCCAGACAAAATGATTTCATCACAGTTTCATACAAGCTCTTTTGTTGAACCATCACCATCTTACCCGCCACCTCCCCCCAGCTAACCCACTGCCATTTAGAATAACAGATGAATAAATGGACGAGGGGGAAAAACAGTAGACTGAAACCGCAGTGGAACTCAGTAATGGTCAGCCAGGCCCACCACGCCTCAGCAAATGTTTGTCCAAACCTGTTATTTCTGGCATTGTACTGTCTCAAAGAGATCATTTTATTCTCCAAGAGGAATGCAGCAGCTATAAATAGTCAGGAGATGAAGGAGGGGAAATCAGAGATTTGTAGAGTAATTACAGAGCCAGAGTCAAACCCTTCTGTTATGGCTCATTTTTCATCAACCTCTGTCTCCACGACTGTCTGACTGACTGACCGACTGAGGTAAAATGGCTGTATTTTCGATGGGAAATGCATGTCTGACCTGATATTTGACCTCTGTTTCTTCCATATGTGCTTTGATTTACTCAAGATTCCCAAGATTTTAAAGGACCAGTTTGAGAAATACGCTGGTTTATCGTGAAACCCAGAGTTAAAGTGAAAAGATGATGCAGTTTCATCGTTGTAATGGTGTTGATCAGATCAGAATCCACACGTTAGTTTAATATTTAGCCTAGCTTAGCACAAAGACTGCAACCTGAGAGCTTAGCTCTGTCAATGGAAAGAAAAAAAAAAGACCTTTTCTTCAAGTCCGTAACCCTAGCTTTTCCATCAGTGTCACAGAGTTGCGTCAAACAGTTCCGACATTAACCATTGCTCGCGTCTGGAGAAGCTGGAGTGCTGATTGGGATTTACCACCCGAAATCTGGGGCTCTCTGTTTGGCACGGCTGGCTGGCCTGCTCTGGTCCTTTTCCTCCAGCAGCACACAGCTCACTTCAGCGCCACATTACTCACCTCCTGACATTTCAGGTAAACAAGGCAGACGACGAAATGAACGACAGGAAACAAAATGTTGTGTCAACACGTGAAGCAAAGCTCAGGAGTTTGTGTCCAGCGGAAAGAAAATGAATGGGAGGAAAATGGGTCACGCCCTGCTCACCTGTGCTCATTATTGTTTGATTTAAGTTACATTTTGAAGTAATGCAAAGGACACAGCAGAGCCTTAACGTGTGTCATCACACAAAAAACACTATGTAACAGGAAATCCTGCTTGAAACTCGTCAACACAACGTGCAGAGCGAACACAGCTCATAAATGACACCCTAACACCCTGCTCTTTTGTTTTCGGTGCAAACTGAAGCCAGGCGAGTTGCCTTGACAGCACTTGTGTTAAATGATCTTTGCAGAGTGTAAAAGGACTTTCAGCTGGTAAATTGCTGTAATTATCAAACGTGTCCTTCTCATGTTGCAGTCAGACAGACCTCGTGGGCAAATGCATCCAACAATTTAGAAAAAACTGGAAATAAATGACAAGTAATGGTGTGGCCCAGTACTAGGATGAGGACAAACAATCTGGAGAAAGGAGGTTTCAGTGATGGGAAATGTGCAACAGGAATTACACACTGAAAAATGAAAGCGCTTTTTGAAGAGACAAAGGGGGATTTTAAATGAGGGTTGCAAAAATATCTGCAATAGTAGCCTATGCATATGCTCTAGGAGAATCTAAGAACATTTTAAGTTGTCTCTGTTAATGTTGTTTTTATTCACTACTGACCGTGTTTTTTCTCTGTATGAGACACTTTGTCGGCGTTGTACTTTCTTTTGTTGTGGTCTGAGAGGGGAGGAGGTAGATGTGGAGGGCATAAGATGCAAATGACAGTGTTTCAGAGCACTGTCACCAATCATGGAGAAAGCATATCTCCATGAGGCTTAAACTCAAACATAGACTGGCTTCTTCAGGACCGAGAGAGGAAAAGTAGACGCGTTGAGGTTCTGCTTTACGTGGATCTACGTGATTTTTGGTAGGATTTTTCTGCCTGCGAAAACTCTCTGTGCATCCATTTATTTAGATCCTGAGGCTCTGAATAAATGACTGCTCACTCAGGGTGGTGATTAGAAATGATCATTCCTAATCACCACCCTGAGTGAGCAGCCATTTATGTGAGCTTCTCTATAAAGTTGACAATGAGGGGCTCGTAATCTGAAGGAAAATGAATTAAAACTCATTTAACATAGTCTTGTAAATTTACCCGAAGGACCAAAGTTGTTAGGATTTGTAAAAGTGGTGTAGGTCAATCCTTTAAAAACGGGTAAAATACGATCACAGGTTTGTCATTCTTGAATTTAAATGGGGAATCAAACTGAATTGATATGCTCAGTTTAATCAAAACAAAATTAATTGGAGATGTTTGTATAGCCTGAGACCCTATTATTTCCAAGGGTATTACTTTTCATTTCATTTTGAAGACAGCGTGAAGACATTTTCATTCCCAGAGAAATGTCGCCCCTGTGTGGGAATTATGTTAAACTGCACCAAGCTGGCTTGGACTGTAGGCTACTCACAAGACAGTCATAGATTTGAATGTTTTGCTCTTTATTGTATTTTCCATTGCTTGTATACTTTTTATAAAAGTGTGCAAATGTTTACCACAATTTAATTTTAAAAGTGAACCCATTGTTTTCCACTGATGTCCCAATATGATGAAACCATGGCTGCATATGTGCAGGATTCATATCTTCTTAGGCCTACACAGAGTGCATAGAAAGTACCCCCCCCCCCCTTCTCTTGAAGGTTTCATGTCTTATTGTCGTACATGAACACACGTGATCTCAATTTAACTAATTATGTAACCTTCGCACTGCCCCAGCCACTGTACCGCGAGCATAGGCCGCAACATGTGCAACGACGTAGGCTACGTTTCATTAGGGAAGAAGGCAGAATTGAGCGGCAACTGAAACGTTGGTTTCCCCCAAACTGCACCACAACCCCCGGGGCAAACATTCTATTCTTCCGGATGGAATGAAGACATCTGTGGGACAACAAAAACACCGGTGAAGATACAACCTGCGGTTAACAGGTACACAAAAAAACTATTTTAGCTGACGGTTTTGGAAAGAGGGGGGAACCATGCTTCATTTTCTTCTTAGTAACTTTAATATTGTGTAAATTCTCACATTTGAAGAAAGCATCAATTATGAAACAGCTCGGCGTCATACTCCTTAAAGATAAGAAGGCAGTTCTAGGTTGCTAGGTAACTAGGACTACGGTTGAAAATTAGCCGACTGGCTAACACTGGCCACGAAAAGCGATGAATTAGCTAACTATATTATCAGGATATTGGATACATGTAGTCTACTACAGCAACAAAGCAAGACAAATTCATAATTAAATAAATACAAAGTGTATTTATCATGTCAAATTTGGAAACAATTGTGTTACATGGGTAGCTAAATGTTTTGTATGATTTAAAGTGAATTTCACTGGTCTTTTTAAAATGTCTTAAAACAATAACTAAACCAAATGTGAAATGTTGCTGAGATAAAGATGTATAATGTAATACTATCTACTATTTATTTATTTTTTTACTAAAATGCAGACATCATAAAAACAAGCACAAATGTCTGGTCTTGTCCTAAAAAAGGAGCCACGCTTTGCGCCACTTAAGGGAACGCCGCGTGGCCGAATCACGTACAGAGTGATGAGGTCATACGTGGAGTTAGCGGCGCGGGAGCAAGCGGGCTCTGGGGAAGTTTTGGGGCAGGCGGCTCTTGACACAAAGTAGTTAACTAAATTTTCAGCGAGATATTATTAGGTCATGAATAATTTGCGATTGTAACCAGCATACGTCTTTAGGAGGCAGAAGTTAACCAGATGAATGTGGCTATGGAAGCGGAGAACCAAAACGGGGTGAGTGAACTGCAAAGCCTGCCCTTAATGCTAGCTAACTGTTACCCGCTTGTAACGTTAGAGCAAATCTAGCTAGCAGAACAATGTTATGGTTAATAAGTAACGTTAAGTCGGTGTCAAAGGTAACGTTTTTATATTCATTACCAGATTAGTCTATCACACATTGTGAACTTTTTTCGTTTAGCTCATTTTACTTAAAATCGACCAAGCTTGAAAGTGAATGTAACCATGGCCTGAGGTTCACCATGCTATTTTACTTTAGGAAAGTAGCTAGCGTAGCTAACTAAAGTGTGACACTTAACGCTAGTTAAACATTGGAGCTTTCTGTCCTACCTTATCATTGTTTATGTCAAAGCTAGCTTGCTTATAGCTACAAAAGTTTGTTTTTCTCGGGGGTGCATTAATGCATTGATGAATGAATGGACATCTCAAGTGAAAGTGTACAAAAATTGTCAGTAAGGAAAGTGACTGCAGGTGCAACAGCTAAGTCTGACTTCAAGGACCTCCTGTTTATTTTATTTATTGGACTTCAATGAGTGATGATTAAATAGTGGGCAGTAAGTGTTGTCTGGTCAGAATGGATCATGCTGGTGGTTTTCTTTTGATCTGGTATCGAGTAATACCAGAGCATGACCTCATTACAATACTCACACAAATTTTACTAACTCTTCCTGTGTAATTAAAATTGGATTTAGTTCTCAAGTACTACAACTGTAGTAGCGCAGAGATCGAGAAGTGGTTGATGGTCAGCCACTGTGGTACATAAGCACAAGCCAATCCCCTGGGGGCACATGTTGCTGACTATAACAGCATTTGCCATTGGCTGATGGCATATGCCACTGTGGTACAGCGACATGAACCAATGCCCTGCCGGCACTGGCCGCTCACTGTTCCCCCGGCACACCATGATTCCAGGGGATCGACCTTTGCCTATGTACTATATTGGCTGATCATCAGCCACTTTTCAATCTCGTTGTCTTTTTAAAACTAAGTACTTGACTTCATCCTAGCAGGGAACGACTTAATCACACCAGATCCAAGCTGAGTAAAGTCAATTCATACTGTTCTGCAAGGTGATTCCGGCTATGTTGTTCCTTACTGGCCCTTAATCATTTTAAGTTCACATCCAGCTGTCCGTCTGAGAACAGCAGCAGTTCCTCCACTCTGGATGTGGTACCTTCAGAAAACCACGATGAGAGCCTGACCCACCACACCCCCCGCCACGGCACTGTTATCCCCAATCGGATTTTTGTTGGGGGAATTGACTACAGGGTGAGAGTTGCAAACGTACACTGGCATCTTTGATCTTAAGTGTCCTATTTGTAACAGATTACAAACTAGACAACAGCAAAGCACGTAATTATAAGCAAAGGTGAAGAGAATAAGATTGTGAGATGAGAATAAATACTGTATAATAAACAGAAATAACTTCTTTCCTAACAGTTCTCTACTGGCTAATACAGCCATTAAAAAAAGCAAAAAACATGCTTTATAAAACCTTGTCAACAATCAAATGTCAATTGTTAGTGTTCCTCTAAATTCTGCATCAAAAGTTACACATTGCATTTATCATTAAGTGTCCTTCCATGTTTTGGCTTTATATAACATTCCTTCCTAACTTTGTCCTGTTGCCTCTAATTTGAATATTGGCTGTACATTTAGTCCAAAATCTGCTGTGAAGTGTACCACAAAAACAACACTTGTATATAACGATCCTTGTAAGGTGAAGATTCCAGTATGGCATTTACACGTGCTCCAACCAACTTTCATGCAGATGTTTTACAGATCTCTTGGTGCACCCGACTAATATTTGCTGCTAAATGGTCTGAAATGTTACATTCTGGAAATGAATCAACAAATCAGCAACCACTATACCTTCTTTTGAATTAACAGTGACAAATGTGTGTGTCTATGAAGGTTAATGAGAGCGACCTGCGACATGTCTTCTCTCAACATGGTGCCGTCAAAGAGGTGAAGATTGTGATGGATCGCTCAGGAATGTCAAAGGGGTGAGTTAATATCATCATTCCTGTCATGTACTGTTGGTGACTGAATAGTAATGTGTGCAGCCATGACTTTCTGTCCTGACACACATTTACAGTCAGCCAGGTAAAAACATCATTGGTCTTGATTCTGCCCCTTTCATCAACAGATATGGCTTTGTTACATTTGAGACTCAAGACGATGCACTGAAAGTCCTTCATGATGTAAGTGAATCAGGCTGACAGTATCTCAAACTAAACTTAAGGTGCATATAATAATGTAGTTCATCTACCAAAATGTATTATCTAATGTGGCATCTTCTCATATTAAAGGCTAATGGCATCTGTTTTAACGATAAGAAGCTGAGCATTGGTCAGGCTGTCCGCAAGCAGCAAGGTCCAGGACAAAGTAAGTTGACTGTTTGAATTCCCTTGTGTGATACTAGGCATTCCCCTGATCCCACAGTGGCACTGCCATGCTCTGGTTCATCACCTTCCACTCAGCATTGCAGCCGTAGGTCACCAGTTATACAACAAAATTCACTTACCTTTTGTGATTGTAAATGTGATTTTTGTCACAATTTCAAAAGCCAAATGTCCCTTTTTTTAACTGGAAAAAAAGAGTAAAGGACAACTGTTTTACATCAGGACCACAGTAGGAACCTTAAGTTGAATCCCATTTGCGTTCCAAGGCACCAAATGCTGGCTTCTCTCAACTGTTTCTCGCCCACGAGGTGACATAATTAGTTTTTGATGGCTCTGAAATGTCCAGTTTACTGTTTTGTGGTTTCCTCCTTTTCCCAGCTAAGAGTGTTTTTGTGACCATGCCTGACTCTGCCATACCTGTGCCAATGTCCTGTGGGGCCCTGCACCTGACCACGTCTGCAGGCTATCCCTACACCTACCACAACGGAGTGGCCTACTTCCACTGCCCCAACATGAGCTCTCGTGCCCACCACTGGCCTGTCAGTTGTCACTGATATCACACCCACCTAACACTTGATTTAAATAGCACTGTTAAAACCATGTCATTCAAACTTAAAGGTCCCATGGCATGATCATTTCACTTTATGAGGTTTTTTAACATTAATGAGTTCCCCTTTCTCCGCTTTGCCCGCCCAGAGAATTTGGCCCACCCATGAGAGAGAGACATCATGGCTTTCAAAGCCAGCGCAATGAAAGTTGGTCAAGGCCACACCCCCAGCCTCCACCTTGCTCCCCCTTTCCTCAAAAGCTACAGAAATGACACATCCTAAGGAAATCTCATTGTTGGACTGGCTCTAGTGACTGTAATTCTGCACCAAGGCTGAATTTAGGGACTGAAGATTGAAAGACTTCAGATACAGTATTAAGGGACCACCTAGGTCTATATAAAAGAGACTTCAGATCCAGTATTAAGGGACCACCTAGGTCTATATAAAAGAGACTTCAGATCCAGTATTAAGGGACCACTAAGGTCTAAATAAAAAAGACTATAGATCCAGTATTAGGGGACCTTTAAGTTTATGTCCTGGTTTGTAAATATTTGCTTCACAATTTATTCATTGGTAGAAAGCAAGGATCAATTTGTGTGGTGCAACATTTACTACAGGCTAAGGACGGTTGCTACACTCAAATGTTGTGTGTTTGTGTGTTTTTTTAAATAATTTTTTTGTTTTTTTTTCTAGCAACCTGCTCCTCCAGTGACGCTTCCTCAGTCCCTTCCGCCTGTCTACCAGCAACCAGCCTATCACCACCACCAGGTCAGCTCAGCCCTGTAGGGATCCATGGATTTCTCCCCATGTCCACGACCACTTTATTTAACAGTCTGCTTTCTCTCTTCTTTTCCCTCTCCTTAGTGTGCCCCAAACCAGTATCATTGGAATGTGGTCCAGGTAGGCAGAATAAAGCAATTTCTTCCTTTTTAGTTCAAGAGAGTTTGGCCAATCATTCACCTGTCAATGGTTTTGTTCAGTCGCCGATGCCCTCCAGTCCAGTCATGTACCCCCAGCAGTCAGAATATATGTACCAGCCTGCTGATGGAGCCCCTTTCCAGCCTCCTCTGCCTGTCATGGAGGACACCACACCAGAGGTTTGTTTGGTGCAGAGACATACATTGTTATTTTTTAAATGTAATGTTGTAGCAGTGGTATGACTTTATAAGCAAGAAAATGTCTTTCATTTTTTAGCTGTCAAACTTCATGCTTTTTCGGAGCTGTAATGCACTTGAAAACGTATACGTTTAGTGGTGATTCTGCTGGTGTTAGTAAACTTGTTCTGAACTGGACTTGAACTAAACTTACGACTTTGACGTGTTCTCATACTTTTGCAGTTTGTAGAGCCGACGACGGTGCAGCAGGTTTACCCATTTTATCCTCAGAGAACTGAAGGATTGACGCCAATTTTTCTGCAACATAACCCTGGAAAGGTAAAGAAAAGGGGGGCCTTGTTTATAGAACCAAAACATTTTGGACAGGACACAATTTGTGTATTCATCTCCATTTAATCAAACCTTCCCCGAGTCCTAATGTCACTTTTTTTTTTTGCGACAGAATCCAATGTTTCTGCACTCGCGGGTCCATCTGAAGCCAAAGTATCGCCGCTACATCCATCACAAGGACCACCACTACCTGCCGGAAGCCACTGCGCCTCCAGACGCCTCTCATGTAGGCTAAACCCACTGACTGCTGGGCAAGGGACGAATCCCACCCACAGCACCTCAACCTCTCGTGTGAGTTTAGTTCCTTCTCTTCCTTCTCCTCGGATCCATCGGACATACAAGCTATCAACTGTTTGACCTGTGCTTTGCAACATAATGCTGTATGTTTCATGACGTGTTTTCATGGCCCCTTTGCTGAGAGATTGTCTGTTGCCACCAACTCAAGGAGTGCTCTCACCTTGTAAGACTCACAGCACTCAGATCAGTTTCTGTATTAATGGTTTAATACAGTTGGGTGATTGAGGTTAACTCACTACATTACAGTGGCTTACAATACATAACAGTATTTACAGAGGCTGGGGTTAATGTCTCCTCAATTAACACATAAACTTAGCAATGATTCATGAGTGTACACTAAATCATTTATTTTACTAGTTGTGAGAACACAATAACTCTAAGATGACTAAACAATCCATCTTAAAATTTGAGACTCAAGATTTACAGGTTTCCGATTATCGGGCCACAACAAATGTCTAAGTTCTTCAGATTTTGTGATCCGTGACATAGTTAGGAGATGGCTACAGCATCTCGATGCATTTTGCCATCAAATGCCAAGCTTGAATTCTTTTGTTTTTTGTTGATCCAACTCAAGTTTAGTTTTAAAACCTCTGAAATGTACAATATTGAGAACAAAGTCGGTTTAAGCAATTGCGTTTTAAAACCTGATTTTATTTTTTTGTCAAACATAACCAGAACTCGGCTAACAATCTGTGAGCAGTACATTCAAGGCCAGATCTAGTGTCTTTCCAAATTGACTTGAGCGTAACTTGAACCCTTTTTCTTTTGTAAAACTACTTTGTTTTGCTTTTTTAGCGTCGTTGCAGCATCATAAGTCTCCTAGCTACATGCATACAGACACCATGATGTAGCTGAGCATATCAAAGATGTATTTTCTTGCTGTGTCCCTTTTCACCGTTAATGTGCAGAGAAGCAATGCTGTACATCCTCTGCATCATTTGTTTAGCAGGATATGAAGAAGCAACGCAGATTTTATTTTGGTATAGTAATTTGAGTCACTTAGTCAATCTTTACAATATTTGGATGCTCTGAGTGAGCTGCTGCGTCTCAACGCGTCACCTCTGCTCAGCTTTATCAGTGTTGGGACCTTTTGGCATCCTCTGATCCACATAAACATTATTTTCTACTATTTTTCAGTATGATGTGAAGAGATTTGTCTTCTATTGTTTTTAAACCAGCTCTAATTAGTTTAATAATTTAGAAGCAGCAATAGGCGGCTGTGTTGTTGAAAGATTACAGAAGTAACAGCGACATGACCATTTTAATGCGCACAGCGACCCATTTATATCACAGAACATGTAAGAACCAGTGTGCCTCGAGAGGATTGGCGTATTGCTTGCAAACTGCTTTCAAAGCTGGAATTGACTTGTCATTCTGTTAAACTGCACCTCCTAAGTAACATCAGCAAATTCAGTGGCCTCGCTCAATAGTTTTATTAATAATAAAGTAATAATAGAAATACTTACTTCAGTAACAGTAAGTGATTGGGAGATTCTCTCAAAGGTGTGTTGTCATTTTTCAGTGTAAATTAGTTTCTTTTCTAGTTTTATTAAAGTTCTAGATTGTTCTAGATTTGCAAGTTATGTTGTTGAGTTAGCGGGTTTCCAAATATTATAGCTTGTATTACATTTAAATACTTTTTATCCATTTTATTCCATTTCCTGTTCGGTTTGATATATTTTTGCTTTTAATTTAGGTAAAAATGTAGATGTACATTTTTCAGTGTGCTTTTCATGCCATTGCTATTTCAGTTATTGTATTTTTTTAACTCATTATATTTTGTCTTGGATCAAACTTGGGTTTTGTCTGCTGTTTAAAGGTGAAACTGTATAACCAGAATAACCACATCTAACCTAATTTTGTGATTTCTTTACATTGTTTAAAAGAGATATGTGCAGTACTTATTTAACTCTGTTGTTTTAACAACATCATTTTAAGTTCAGTGTGTTTCCAGTTCTTGAATGGAAATAAATGCTTCCCTTGGTGTAGCAGCTGTGTTTCGCATTCATATGCAACAATTCTGCATGAGTGATTAGTTGATTTTATGTTGGTGAATGGAGACCAGTGGTTGGCTGGAAAAAATGAAGATACAATTACCAATCTAAAACTATTACATGTGATTGAAAGTAAATGGGCAAAAATGGGCAAAACCGAGGATATGCAACATCTAATTAGGTGATTCAACTTTTTAAGAAAGGACTACTCGACTGATTTATGGAATTTCCATAAGGATGGGGCTCACAAGAGACAGATAAAAAAATAAAAAAATAAAAAGTCAATCATACCAGCAGAGACCGACATATACCCAATGTTATGGCTTGTGTTACAGAAATGCTTAATATTACAATTCCCACACTGCAACTTGATAGTATTTCTGAATGCTGCAATCAAGCCAAATATTGACTGCGGTATTATAACATCACCATGTTCTACCATTGTTGACCACCTTGTGATATAGATATACATTTGTTTATTGGCTATTGTTTAACCCTTCTGTCAATGAGTTGAAGTGGTCAGCTGCATTTAAAACACTAAACATTACCAACGCCAATGTATTTATGTGGGCACCCTATAATAATGAGCCAGTCTCTAGGCCAAGGGCATTGATGAATCAGGGTTTTTATCTGTATGAATGGGATCGAGACCTTGGCAGGGTGGCAAAAGCACCGAACGCCTGCTCATTAGAACAACAAAAGATTGAGTCACGTGACCTCGGAGGTTTATTTATAAAACAGCTGTGTGTCTGGGTCCACCGTCTGTACATGAGCTTTAGACTGGTTCCAAAATGGGGTTTACTGCAAAAGAAGTGTTAAAGTTTGAATAACCTTTCAGATGTGTGTCATATTCCAAAAGCCTCCTTTACATCAAAAGTCTACTTAAAAAAACTAAATATTTCAAATAAGCCGCTGTTTTAGTTTGAAAGTGTGTTTAGGCAGATCTCAGAAATGCAGATTTTTGTACAAAACCTACATTTCTTGTCTTGTCAGTAGATTCCGGGGCTTATAAAAACACCTCACTTGGGGCATAGAAACATCAAATAATGTCATGTTCATGGGCCAACTCGGCAGGTTTAGTGCAGGGGAAGTCACCTGCTGCACTTCAACTTATCAACTTGCTAGTAAATAAAAAAACTTCAACTCAAGTTTGAGGTGACGGGTCCATCTACAGTACATTTGCTGGTTAGTGTGTATTGTATCATACTGTAACAAACCAAACAAGCCAAATATAATATAAATTACAAATTATTACAAATACTATATCTATTTTGAATGGAAATTTGATGTCTGATAGAGCAAACTATTCTATATGTAACATGCTAAATGCGCACACACATTATACTGATTTTATAATTTATTGATCTACAGAATCTTTTGATTCTGTCCTAGGAAACGTGTCAACTACAGCGCAGAAAATCCAGGCTTTTAGTAGCTTTAGTGCCAAACAGGTAATGTGTTTTTATCTTGTTTATTATATTTCTTTATTCAGGGAAGGTTCACTGAGAGGAAGTCTGTCTTTTGCAGCAACACCCTGATCACATTCAGTTACACATTTATACAGTAAATACCGTGGTATAAGGCACTTAACTCTGTTTATATGTCTGCCTACAAATACACATCATAAATTAGTAGAGGACAAATAAATTAATAGACAAATAGAGCTCAGCAGTGAGGTTCCGAAAGGGAAAATCGCATTCATATTCAGAATTCAGGGTTTTTGGCTTTTACAAAACGTCAATTGAATGAATGAATGAATGAATGAATGAATGAATGAATGAATGAATGGGAAATTCATTTCCAGTACCGAACCCGTTCAAAACATTGGGCAGTCCCTGTTGAGCTCTACTGGCCTGTTTCTGTGAGTGACAGCTTGAACTTCAGCTAACAACGCTAGGCTAGCAGCTCTTTGAGGCTGTAATTGGGCACTGCAGTGCTTTGAGCTAACACGCTTCTACTCATAACCTGCCGATGTTATTGTTAAAGCATGTATAATGTAAAGCATGTTCACCGTCTTAGCTTAGTGCGGTGTGTTAGCATGGCAGCACTAGCCACAAAGTATATCTGAGGCTGCTGGTATTTGGTCATAAAACCACAGTATTGAAAAATAACATTTTGACCTGATGATGGTGCTAGATGATAGACTTCATTGTCAGGGGACCAAGAATTCATCAGTTTATTGTAGAAAATATTGAGAAAAGTGCACCAAAGCATAACTAGCCACCAGGTGTCCCCAGATGGGGACATTTCACGCAACAATATTTGATTAAACTTATGATTATTGTGGGGTTATCGGAAAGGATAAAACAATGTGTGGCTCCTTAAGTTATTGTGAACAGTCAAAATACTCTTAGGAGGGGTGGAGTGGTTGGGTGGGGGTTGTGCTTAGGGACCGAAAAAGGCTTGACCCATCTCTGGCAAAGACGTTTAGGAACCTTTTTGAATGAAAATGACAGAAATAATGCTTGTTTTGCTGATACTGTGAGTGGTGTCCCCCCGGGTCTCTAGCACTCTGTGGTGTTTTGATGAACATGTGAAAAGTGGACAACAATAACTCATCACCCTGTGGTGCGTCGCTATACATAACCAGATTTGTGTTATAAAACCTATTTGGATGACAATACTTTATGCTGTGCCATCACACCGCTACTTTATATAAAAGGAGAGCGGCACGGAGAGCGTCTGTTGAGCGCCAGTCTGGCCCCCACTAATGTAACAATGGGAAAGGTAAGCTCATTATGTGTTGTTACTGAAAATACAGAATTAAAACCCGTTTATCTTTTTAGATGTTGCAACAGTGGTGAGTTGATAAGGAATCAGTGCTTTTGACAAACGTTTGCAGATCATATTCTACGAGGACAGAAATTTCCAGGGTCGGCATCATGAGTGCATGAGCGACTGTGCTGACCTGCACCCCTACTTCAACCGCTGCAACTCCATACGGGTGGAGAGCGGCTGCTTCATGGTGTACGAGAGACCCCAGTACCTGGGCCACCAGTACTTCCTCCGCAGGGGGGAGTATTCCGACAACCAGCGCATGATTGGCATCAATGACTGCATCCGCTCCTGTCGCATGATTCCCGTGGTAAGCCTAACTTACTATAGAAGAGGCATCTAGGCAATTAATTAGGAGACCGTTATTGTTATTGATTCACGTGTGCGCACTGATTTGTTGTGTTGTGCGAAAAGCAATAGATCAAGGAAAGAAAACCTATAGTACTTGCTTCAAACTGAATAACCCCAAAGGGTATAACAGAAGAAACTAGGTCAAAAGCAATAAGACAAATTGTTATTACTTTATCTTTATGCTGCTTGTAGGTCAATGCCCAGCTTGAGAAAAATATGCTAAAAATGTACAAGGAAAGGAAATAGATTTGGACTCATCTGTCCGTAGCAAAATTGAAGTTTGTGAAAAGAATGTCCCTCAAATCTGAAATGCAGTACAATAACCATAGGTGAAAATGGCTTTGCCTAAGGTAGACTAGTTGGAAGGACTTTGTTAGGAATATAATCCTTTGTGTTAGATAGATATTGCCTAATGCAAAAACATCCTTCAGAGTTGTTAGAGGATAGCTAAGATTTATCACATAATGATATCTGGTAACTTCATGTAGCTTAAAAGAAACTAAATAAAGACGAACTTCTGGGTCACACTGCTTTTGCAAACCATTCTTGGTGTAACTGTGTAACTTAACCTGCAAATAGGATTAGATAGGTGGGGAATAACACTTTAGAACTATCCCCGGACTGTTTTTATGTTCACAATCACCAAAAAGTACTACTGTACAGCACATGTGTGACTCATAAATGTTCTTCCTGCAGCACCGGGGTTCCTACAAAATAAAATTGTATGAGCGTCCAGACATGGGCGGCCAAATGCAGGAGGTGAGCGACGATTGCCCCAACATCCAGGACCGCCTGCGTATGTCTGACATTAACTCGTGTAATGTGGTCGACGGCCACTGGCTCATGTATGACCAGCCCAACTACAGGGGAAGGCCCTACTACCTTAGACCCGGCGAATACCGCAGGTACAGCGACTGGGGCGCCGCCAGTCCAAGGATCGGCTCGCTCAGGCGGATCACTGACTTAAACTAGAAGTCTTCTGGACCCTCTTCCGCTCTCTGTTCTCAATAAACATGCTGGACTTAAACTGGGTGTGTTTGTGCGTCTCTGTGTTTAGCTTGTGTTCTTGTCCCTCTCTTGTAATATTTGATCTACTCATGAAATAATAGTATGGCTTGGGATATATTCTTTTGCCCCATTGGTCTGAAAACTTGCACACCGCTTTGTCCTCTCAAACACATTCAGCAATGAGGACTAATTTGCCAACTAAAAACAACCCCCTTATCGACCGGCCCAAAAAAAACTAAATCAGTTGACAGAATAGTGGTAATGTGGTAGATTTATTTATTGACAGTACTTAACATAAACAGAGTTACATCAGCTTCTCACACAGTGATGCGTCTGATGGATCCCACCCTAGAACTCATGCTTCCCCACTCATTAAACCTCCTGTATTCACCGGGGCGTACCAGGAACTGGCGCCCCCTGTAATTGGGGTGCTCGTAGAAGATCCAGGATCCGTCCTTCACGTTGCAGGAGGAGATGTCGTTAAAGTGGAAGTTTTCGGACAGGGAGGGGCAGTCGTCTGTCAGCTCCTTCATCTGGCCTCCGAACTCTGGGCGCTCGTAGATCATAATTTTGTGAGCGCTTTTGTGCTGCAGAAGCAAGATTTATTCAGTTAAGGGCCACCACAAGACATCTTATTGTAAACTGGAAGCACTTGAAAGAATGCCTACCATAGGGATCATTCGGCAGGATCGCACACAGTCATTGAATCCCATCCAGCGCTGGTAGTCTGAATAGTCGCCCTTCTTCAGGAAGTACTGGTAGCCCATGTAGTTGGGTCTCTCATAGACCATCCAGCTAGCGCTGTCCACTCTAATGGAGTTGCAGCGGCTAAAGTGGGAATGCAAGTCACTGCATTCGCTGCTGCACTCATAGGAGCGGCCCTGGAAGTTCCTGTCCTCGTAGAAGATGATCTGAAAAGATCAGTAGAGGGATTTTCAAAAATGTATTTATAAGTGTGTATACTATACCACATGAAAAGAATGCTTCCGGTTCACCGTTTTCGGCTGTATAACCCGTGCAGGTATAAAGAAGCGCAGAAGGCGCAGAGCAAAACAAGCAGCCTTACCTTGCCCATTGTGTCGGCTAGCCTTTTTTTCAACAGCCTTGGGCTCCTCCCTGCCTTTATAACCCACGGATGACCTGGGTCATTGTGATTCACAACAATGAGAAGGCTCGTCAGCACTTTACGGGACCCTATTTTGTCCTGTGTGGTCAACTGAGCAATCAGCTGTTTTGAGCAGAGGCTTCCCTTTGAATGGTCGATGATATAAAATCTACAAATAAACCAGAAGTAAATCTCCAAACGTACATATGTATTGAAAAGGCCTTTTTATATGAAAGTCAAACTCATGGGAAAGCACATATTTTACATACTTTTAACTGTACACTATTTACATGTACAATCCAAAGTATCCCTGTTAATGCAGATAAATATGGTACTGTACATACTATACCCTGTGAGGAGGCTGCAGTGATCGTGTCCGTTTATAGATCCTTTGATTTAACTTTCTAGATGCCGGAGGGATTTTAACACCCTGTGAAGTGAACACAACCACTGCCTTGCTTTTCAGCCGCAACTTTTACATGATTTACAAATCAGAAACCGTCATTCATTCTCGTCACGTCAGCGTAACCACTTGTTCTACGCAGTCACTAGAACTTCTAGTTTATCTTTTGTTTGCCTTCAATCCCCCCCCCCATATTGTGATATCATCTATGGACTAAGCTCTAGAAAGCCATTTCAGTACAGTGTGCATATAACTGATTTTTTTACAGAGCTGCTCAACTAAGAGCAGCGACAACATCAAAGTGTAAACAGTACTTAAACTCACATGTATCAAATATTCAATTTAAAATATCTGTTCTGAAGTACATCAGAAATATAAAAGTTACTTAAATGCATTCACATATAAACCCATACACGTCAGTGTACACTTTAAAGCTTCAGTAGGTAACTTTTGTAAAAATGTATTTTTTACATATTTGTTAAAACTGTCACTATGTCCTGACAGCAGAACATGAGACAGATAATCTGTGAAAAAATCAAGCTCCTGCTGCTCCTCCCTGTGCTCCTGCTGCCACTTGCAGAAATACACCGCTCCCGGTCAGAAACAGCCAATCAGAGCGAGGAGGACTGTCTTAGCAGTGTCAATCACTCTCGTGTACGCGCTGCTCATACCCCTCCCCCGCACAGCGCGTACCGCCGTTCGAGCTCAAGATTGCTAGTGCACTGCAGCTGTGCTAATCGCGGAGAAACAACTTTTCAGGAAAACTGCCAATTTCTCGAGTGACACCTGCTCGGAAAACAAAGACGGGCTAACAGAAGAAGACCGATGACGAAAAGCGAGCTAAAAAGAAAGAATTAAACCGAGCCCGAAATAAAACGAGGGTCAACATCGAAGCGGCTTTTCAAAGGTGGAGGGAGCTACGCCTACTGGAAGGATTCAACACGGATTCTGAGCTAGCGTTAGCCACATTTCTGCTTGACATGTAAGTATCCCTGCTGGATTTGTTTCATTTTTTAAGAACTACACAACTAAGATATCGATGGTTACAGTACACTTTCAGTACACTGGTGATAGCGCAAATCTCAGTTTACTCCGTAGCTTGTGGCACGGCAGAAATGTTGTAGCAGGTGAAGATTAACTTTACCTGCTAACTCCTCCACCCTCAGTATAAGTAATATTATTTCGATGCCTACATTTAGCAAGCCAAAAGGTGTTTTTGTCGATCACAATAAATGTAGCTATGGTTAAACTACTTTAATTGTGCGCTGTCCCTGTCAACGTTTGGCAAGGCAGACTTCTACTTTTGATTATTTTTAAACATGTTTTCTTTCCCCTCAGGGTGTAATTTGTAAATCAAATGTCTGACACAAATTCTTTGTGCTCCTTCAACAGGTCAGACATGGCCCCGGACACAGGCACGTGAAGGAATCGTCTTTCAGTCCAACTCAAAATGTTCAGTATTTCCTTGTGCAGGAGTACTTTGCAAAAAAAGCTGATTTATTTTACCCATATTCTAATAAAACCTACATATTTCTAAGATGTTATTATTCCTTGGCTCATTGAGCTTCCTCAGTCATTCATCATTCCTACTGAAAGTTTACGGTTTTAAATTGATCCAAAAGGTAATTCAGTAATGTACTGTGTAACGTGCTACTTTTGTTCTCACAAATGAGCGATTACATGAAAAATCATTTTAAACCCTTTTATTGAAAAAAATTTACAAAATATAAATAATTTATATAAGCAAATTGTTTACATAAGCTATACCCTCCTCAGATTAAATCCCCTGTATTGTCCATGAGGATGTGGAAAGCATCGGTGGCACTGCTTACTAGCCTGCGCGTTCACGGCAGGCCCCGCTGTGGGGGAGGAGCTGTGGCGCAGCAGAGAGCAAGGGGGAGGGACCTGTAAGGTGTGCTTGTTCAAATTTTTAGGCTAAGTCCACGTTTTCTCAGAACTCCCTACTGCAGCTTTAAGTAAACTGTCAAAGGTTTATTGAGATTCTAAATTCTTAATATCAAATTAAGCTGCCTAAAAATAATTTAGATTGTATTAGAAATCCCATATTTCTTATAGTGTCGATGCACTGTATTATGCAAAAATACAAATTGACTAATTTATAAATTTTGGGGTGCCCTGTTGGCCTAGGAGGTGTATAAAGCACAAGTCGATTAGTGTTTCCTGTTGTCCTTCTACACTCTAAAGCCATGTATAATCTGTTAATTAGTCAATGCAATATGCATAGATTTGGTTTTACAATGTTGTATGACTTTGTCTCTTTTTTATTTGATTGGTCTGATATCTGCCAGTCCTTTTCCTTTTCCCTTTGCTGATGTTGTGAGCAACAGTCACATTTTTGGTCCGCATGTAAATAGGATCAAATCAATTAAGCATTGAAATTGAAAGTTTTTTATAAGTTACTGTATTTGTAGACCTGCACAAATATCCTCCACTATAACCATAGACTGTGTACAAAAATAAATAAATAAATGGACGACGCTTCCATGTTTAAAAACCGAAGCCACTGTTGAATTGCCTTAAATCTGCATTCTATCTAATTTGGTAAAGTTCTTCTTCTTGGTAAAGTTCAGACATAAACATAGAATTTCAGGGTAAACTAATGAGAGGCAGATTGGGGCGGGACATGCCTTTCGCCATTCATGGAATCGCAAATTCGCCCCCAGGAAGTGTGCCATGGTGCCTAAACAGTGGAATTACAACTAAGTCCGTCATGAAAAGGGGCCCAAAAAGAGACTTCTTCAAATCAGTGGACTATTTTTTTTGAGCGTCACAACCCCACAAAATGACTCATTTCACAATCAGAATTTGATCCATTTGGTCCATAACATTTAGAAAGTTTAAAATAGACGCACAATTAAATCATTTAACATCCGTTCAAGTTAGTGGAGCCCTAAACCGGAAGTAGCCCGCTCGGCCGGCGGAGGTCTCTAGTGTAGTCTGTGGGCCCCATAGTGCAGAAGCAGCACCCATCATCGGGGTAATTTAATATGAGGAAGTTGAACTTTTTTGGCTTCATGCACCACTGAGCAACTCTCTCGCTTTATCCAGGAGTGTGTGTGTGTGTGTGTGTGTGTGTGTTTTTTATACATCCATGACTGTATTAACTCGAGGCTTCAAAACTGCGGTCCACAAACCAATGAGTGATGTCACTGATACTATGTCCACTATATCTACAGTCTATGACAATAACTTCATATCTCAATAGCATCATTCATTAACATAGATTGCATATACGTACACCCACAACAAATATAAAGCAGGGATTTGTTACCAAAATATAGTCTGTTGCTGTGCTGTATACTCACATTTGAGATGTTATATATTCACATTGCTGTACATTTGCTGTACATGCTTTCACCACCAAGTTTGCACTTTCTGTTTTAGTCAATCTTTGGAAAATAACTTTTTGTTTTAGCATTTCATATTAGTTGATTGTAAAACAGACATTAACTGTATGTAAATATATGAAATACCAGTGACTGGCCACTTATCAAAAATTGTGTTCAGGGCAAAAAATCCCACAAAATATGCAGCAAATCATTTTTATTGTGTGCATCACACAGTTATAGAGGTAAATTCATTGTGGCTGGATTGCACAGTACAACTGGAACTACATGCAAACAATGCACAAATCACAGTTTCAGGATAAAAACAAGGCTCCTTCGTATTGCCTCCCTCTTCGACATCTCGTTAATGTTAATAAAAACAAAAAGCATCTGCAAAACCCATTAGCTAAATGTGAGCGATTAGACAGTTAAGATTCGGTGATGCGTCTGATGGAGTTGAACCTCGTGTCGTCGCTGCTGATCTCTTTGAGGTTCCTGTACTTTCCTGGTTTCAGATAAAACATCTTGCCTTCGTAGTTGGGCTGCTCGAACATCAACCAGTAGCCCTCCATCACGTTGCAGGACTGCATGTCCGACATGTGATAGTGATCCTGGATGGAGTCGCAGTCATCAGTCAGTTCGTGCATCTGCCCCTCGAAGTTCGCCCTCTCGTAGATCCTCATCTTAAAGGGCCCCTTGTGCTGTTAACATACAAAATGTCAAATGCACTACATGCATGAGTCATGGTGTGTGGGTGCTGTTTAGAGTTTCACCTAGCTGCTTAGATGTTACCAAAAACAGCTAAAGATCATTCTAGGAAATAGGAACCAACTCTAATGAGAAATCAACTTGATTGCCATGCCAAATGAGAAGCTAAATATCCGTTTAAAGATCTTAAAAGTCGTCCTGTTGGGAAATATATGAATAAAAATGCAGCATTGGCTACAAGGATAGCCCACTAGCTACAAGACAGAAGAAAAACGTATCTTAACCCAATGTCCCCTTTTTTCCCAGAGCTTACAACCACATCCCATTTTCTTAACCCTTGTGTTGTCTTCCAGTCAAAATTGAAAATCAACACTTTTGTTGACTCATTTTATCGATGTTTTTTACCTTTTTCTTACGTTTTTGTCCCATTTTTCAACACTTTTGACACTTTTTTTTCAATGTTTGTCACCTTTTTTTGACGTTTTCAACACTACGTAACACTAACTTTTTAACTTTAGTTTTACAGTTATTTTTGGAATTTAAGGTCAATAAACCTCATTTATAGGAAATTATACCTAATGTTTGAGTTAGAAAAGCAGAAATTAGGAATTATCTAGACTAAAATTACAGGAATGTATGTTGATGGATAACATAACAGTCTGGAATATGTCAACTTTTACTCAATACTATTTCAAAACCCCTTCAATGTTTTTTCAAATACTATAAAATTGAATAAGACTTGCCAAAGAGCGTTGTGTGGAATCAATCATGTTATTTTGGGTAGTTAAAACAACATGGGTATAGGAAAACAGGTCAATTTGACCCGAGGACAACATGAGGGTTATTCAGCAGATGGAGTTTGCACAATTGTCATGGAAATATCAAATCTGTGAAAAACACTTAATAGATGAGAGAAAACCTAGTATAAGGTCCTCAAGTCCCCCCCAAACAGTCCTGTAGAAACCGATCCCAATATTCTCATATGTAATTGGGTAAGACAGCAACCCAACATATTTCTCATGCCCATGTTATGGTAATATTGTGCTCATATTTACCACAGGGACGATGCGGCAGGACTGAATGCAGTCATTGAAGCCGATGGTATTCTGATACTCGGGGTACTCTCCCCTGGTCAGGAGGTACTGCTGGCCCGTGTAGTTGGGCTGGTCGTAGACCATGAACGTCCCGCTCTCCACCTTGCAGGAGCTGCATCGGCTCAGGTGGGAGGTGATTTCCGAGCAGTCGCTGATGCACTCATACGAGCGGCCCTGGAAGTTTCTCCCCTCGAAGAAGACGATCTAGAGAGAAAGCCACAGCATTAGGAAAACCTCCAGAGCTAAATGTTCAAGTGGGAGTGTCATAAACTAACCCAAATCACACTGATGCATTGCAGAAGTTACATGCTACAGTATTTTGGGACATATGCAGTATAGAGCCATGAAGGAGCCTGATGCAGTATGTACAGAGATCTGTACCCTTCATACCTTTCCGCTCATGGTCGCGCTATTCGATTTCTGTTGTTCCTCCCACTGGCGCGCTGCCTTTTATGCATCATGTGACATCAAAAGAATCTGCCCCTCAATTGTGCAAAATAACTGAGTCAGCCCATCGACATGGAAGTCCCTACTGTATTATATGCATCAACGCTGGAACAGATTAAACAGTATTGGTGCAGATTTCCCAGTGACAAAGCAAACTCTGGTTATTGCATTACTTTTGTTTTCTTGTGCATTTTCATTATTAGACACATTTGTTTAGATAACGTTATACAATAGATTGACATGCAGATAGATGCAAGATTAAATTAAATGCTTTGATTAAAAGCTAAAATATGCAACTTTTGAAATCAGACCTATCACAATTCTCCTTTTACAAATGAATAAATACATACAACTCAGTTTAATACTGCTACAGCCTAACTTGGTCTGGTATAACCCGTAGCTTAAACTTTTGATTATGGTAGATAATGCTGTTTAACATTCAAGGTCATCATTTCCATACCTTTAACATGTCTCATTATGTTAAAATTAACTTTTAAATGGCCTTGTTAAGTAAAAGTAACACAAGAAGTAAACAGCGTTCCTCACTAGGAGACATATATTTGTTCTATTATGTTGTGATTACCTCCAAATTGACATAATCTCTGTATGCGAAACATCTTGTTGCCCAAAAGAAGAATCCCAATAACTTTTGTGTCCTACTTATCCTTCCTTGTGTGTCATTATGAGGCCAAAATGTCCACTTGTGCAAAATGTAATAAGCAGATCACTATAATATTTTCTGAACACATTCATTCTCCTCAGAGGATTAAACCTTCCTATTATGGACAGTCCATTGGTGTCCCTTTAGCACCCCCCTTAGGACAGCTTTGAACACAAGATGTCTCAAAATATAAAATGTAGATTTCCATGAAATTGAGCTAGGACATTCCAAAGTACCTTCCAAATTTAAGGCAGGTTTTTTTCTTTTGGCTCCGTTGGTCAAAGATTCTATAAGAACCTTGAATCATATTGTAATTTAAGTGCACTCAGAGAAAACTACACTTCCGCATGTCTTTTTGGTTTTGTTTTCAGTCTTTGGAAAATGTAGTCTATGACGGGAGACCAGACGTAGGTCATTTCAGAGAGAGGGCTTTCCTATTGGTTGTTGGACAAGTGCAGATACACCTGCATGTCCCTTAAGATGAAAGCTGAAAGCCTCAGTGGTGGAAAATCCTGCAGAAAAAGTTGTTTTGCCTACACAAAGCATTTTGGAGATGTAGAAAAGATGTTGCTCAGTTTATCCTTCTAGGCTCACGGCTGCGGCTAATTCAAGTACATGTATCTGTAACTAGGAAGCCTTGAATCCCACTATGTCATCTCAAAGGGCTTTACGGGCACCCAAGCTTGCAAATAAAACAGGATGGTAATTGTAATAGATTGCTGCTAAATAACAGCCTTGGGATTCACAATCCCATTTGGAATGATTAAAATGAATGTACAGGTTACTGTCAGCGTGTGCATCTGAGAGGAGAGCTATACAAGGAGGGCTGTATTTTCAAATTCTGGCGTTTTCCTTTTCCAGAAAGCTACCTACCCTAGCTTTAATAACCACAGTCAGGATAGACTTTGCATGGCAAGACTCCAAAAACAACTTTGTTGTTATTAAGTTGCTGTAAGTGCTATAAGTATATATGCTATATAGTGCTAGTAAGTGCACTGGCATTATGTATCAGTACTGGAAATTGAAACAAACCCCCACTGTTAATATTATAATATTCACCCACTGCCATTCAAATGTAATTACAATGAATCGTAAAGAAAAATGCCATTGGATACATTTCAGTTTTAGTTTTGGTGAAGGTGAAATACGTACAAAATATCCATTGCTATTATGACATTATTTATAAATTGTTTTTTTTCCCCACTTTAAAACTAGGTACACAAACTGGCCATAGGTGGTGTAGTCAAAGTTGAACCAGGACGTTGTTCTGCAATAATGTAAGGAAATGGATGTTTACAATAGACAATGTACGTAATATCTTGAGGAGCAGTTGCAAAATTTGTGGAGGGGGGGGGGGGATCTTTGCAAATTTATCAAGTCCGGTAAAAAGTGAACCCCCGAAAACATGCAAAATGGAGGTGTGATGCGTTGACTGTTGAGGAATGTGCAGCATACATGACATACACATAGTTCTACATAGCAATATTAGCATAAAACAACTTTACTCGGCTGTTTACTTGCAAAATTGTAACTTTTTTTACTGAATGTAGCAGCATACCAATGCACATGAGATAAATCTTTATTCAAAATGTCGATGTTGCCTCTGACCTCTAGGGGGAAGAACCCCTTGCACCACTGCTACATTGCCAAGCATGTAGTCTTACCCCATATAAAGAAAAGTACTAAACAGCAGAGAAATACTTCAAAGTATGATTTTAATGTTTCATCCACAGTTCCTTTAAATGACTGACAATCAGCACATATCTATGATGCGCCTGACTGAGCTGATTTTCCTTGTGTTGCTCGCTCCCGAGTCTTGGAGGTTCCTGTACTCTCCTGGCCTTACGAATATCACGCAGCCTCTGTAGTTGGGCTGCTCGAACATAAGCCAGTGGCCGTCCATCACATTGCAGGACTGGCAGTCAGACATTAAGTAACGATCCTGGAGAGACTCGCCCTCGTCCATCGGCTCGTGCATCTGGCCTCCGTAGTTCTCCCTTTCGTAGATCTTCATCCTGAACTGCCCCCTGTGCCGTTGGAGGAAGACAAAACATGATATCAGTCCATCGGTTAGACGACCTTTCTGGCTCAAGAGCCTGTTCTGGAAGCAGGGTTAAGTTGACCTAACATGCATGTGTTTGAACTGTGGTTGGAAACCACAACAAAATGTCTTATCATGGGGATGATGCTACAGGAGCGGACAGTGTCCATCCTCGCTATGCCCATCAGGCCCATCATACTCCCCATGCGCTGAAAATCAGAATACTCCCCTCTCTTCAAGAAGACCTGATTACCCATGAAGTTGGGGCGGTCGTACACCATGAAGCACCCGTCAGCGCTTCGGGTGCACGTGGATGTCGGAGCAGTCGCTGCTGCACTCATAGGACTGACCCTGGAAGTTCCTGTCCTCATGGAAAATAATCTGCAGCATTAAGACAGACAGGAAACTTTATCATTGCCTTACCTTGCATAACTGTTTGAACCACACACACATTGTACATACATTAGATTTTCCTACATGATACAAACATATGATAAATATTACCCTGGCCATGGTGACACTTTTAGTTTTTTCAAATGATGCCAACCCAGCACCACTTTTATATAGACTCAGATCAGCTGCAGACCACCTTGCACAGCTTTGTGTGAAACATCATGACTCATCACGAGGTGCACATGGGCCTGCACACACACATCAATAGTTGTTATTGTATGTTGAATGTAGTTTTGGTAGGCAATTCAGGTCATAACAGAAGCAAAAAGAAATGATGTATTATTGATAGCATTTTTACTTTTCAAATGCTAAAAAGCCAAAGCTTTGTTTTGTGGCATTTGTTGATTGCCTTTTATTGTAACCATAAAGTTTAGACTCTTCTTCAGATCTGATATCCAATCACACCACATGGATTTCTACAGACAAGATCTGAATTGCATAGTTTCTGGAAGCACGTATAAAACCAAATATTCAATATAACTAACTATTGCAGATTCTGACATACAGTGAAGTCTGCCACCCTATAGTGCTGCACTCTGCCACAATATAGAGTGATGAGTCAAAGCTTTCAGCACAAGCCATGTGGAAATACTACGGCTGTGCGATGTATAAAAAGGGAAAAGGGTCGATGTTGAAGCAGTGCATCTGAAATTAGCTCACAAAGATCATGGCCATGGGGAGGGTAAGTGAAACATCTGTGACACAATAACAGTAAAAAAAAACGTACAGACAAAATGCTAATCAATCACATTTTTTGCAGATCATATTCTATGAGGACCGGAACTTCCAGGGTCGCTCCTACGAGACCAGCAGTGACTGCCCCGAGCTCACCTCCTACCTGAGCAGGTGTAACTCCTGCAGGGTGGAGAGTGGCCTCTTCATGGTCTACGAGAAGCCCAATTTCATGGGCCATCAGATGCTGGTGAGGAGGGGCGAATACCCAGACAACCAGCGCCTGATGGGAATGAGTATGAGTGACTGCATCAGGTCCAGTCGCATGATCCCCATGGTAGGTTTACCACGCTTAACTGCGTTAGAGCCCAGTCGCACCTCAAATTACAAGAGAGATTCCTTTACATTGTTGCAACTAAAAAAGCCTTGCAAACCATGCAGTAAATAATCTGCCATAGAGGATTCTGTAAAATGACTGAGCTGAGAGGACACTTAAAAGTTGCTTTTCTATTGGCCCTCAGAACAAATTTGTTAGGACAACACATAAAATATTCCCAACTCAAGGTCCACTTACTAACATTCAACGCTGTCTCACAGCCTTCTTCAACAAATGGAACCTGCACAGGTGTAATCACGTAATCAGCAAAGTGCCGATCTTTGACTACGTGATACTCCTGAGCAGGTTACAAGGCTGAGACATTCGGCTAAAAGCTCCTGGAAATGCAAGTAATTGGACCTTGAGTGAATACTATTTTCTCAGTTTGTTCAGATCCCAATGATACAGTGATTCTGCCTAGAGTTTGTCATCATTGGTATTTGCAAACCCCCTTTGTGGGTGATGGGAATATTATTGTGCCCAGGACAGTTTTACACATGGTCTAGTTTTACCAAATGAATATTGTATGAGATCAATCTCGAGATCCCAAGGGAACCACGGTCATCCGCTTCCCTCACCAGTCGTATCACACCAGTGTAAAACCACTAATGTGTATATCTAAAGGTTGGGTTTATTTGAAGTTCAGAAGTCCTGGTTTTTCTTCACCTGCAGCACAGGGGACCCTTCCGAATGAGGATCTATGAAAAGGAGAACTTCGGAGGCCAGATGCACGAGCTGACGGACGACTGTGACAACATGATGGATCGTTTCCGGATGTCTGACTGCCAGTCCTGCAACGTGATAGACGGCCACTGGCTGATGTTCGAGCAGCCCAACTACAGAGGCAAGATGCTGTACCTGAGGCCAGGAGAGTACAGGAACCTCAGGGAGATGGCGATGAGCAACATGACGAGGTTCAGCTCCATCCGGCGCATCATGGACTCCTGTTAACTCCACATGTACTGGGAGGAAAAATAAAACATGCTGAAATCCAATGTTTCTTGTGCTTGGCCTGTTATTTAATGCAAAATGACAATTGTTTTCAAAAATAAATAGTGACTCCGACTGGCCGGTTACGTTCACTTCATGTTTTCTGAAATTCTTCCTTGCTGGTGTGTTTGTGGAAACGTTCAGTTTATTTCATCCTGTGATGGGCTCATTGGAACGGGTCTCAATTCAAAAAAATGTAAAAATTCTTATCTCCTTAAAAAACAATCCAAGGCATTCTGTAGGCTTTATGCAAAACAAACGTTAGTGCGCGGAAGCACAGAATGGAAATACTTTGAACGTTAACAAGAGGTAACGTCACCCAACATCGCTTAGAGCACCTTTAATATCTTTATTAATTTAGTTTAAAACCCTAATTGGTGGAAAAAGCTGTGTTTGGAATCATACATGGTTTGATAGAAAACTCCCCGTTTACCTGTTGCTTTCAACCTGTCTCATATATTGTACTATAGGTTGATGTGTATCAACTGAATTTGAAGGTAGTTTTTTTTCTCATCCTGAAAGAAATGCAGACATTTTTGCATCTTTAAGAAAATCTCCTTTAACGTTGACAAGAAGTAATTCCATAATCCAGTGAATGTCAACATTTAAAACTGCGTGATTTCATGCCAACTCACCTTGACAGCCTGACAACAGAGAAACAATTTATGGTTGTAGTCTATATCTATCTATATCTACCCTCCTCCACAGCGCTGTGGAGGAGGGTCTGGCAAAGATTGTAGATATTGTTTACAGGAACTACATGGACCTTGATCTGGCTAGCACGTGCAGGATGCATGGTGATGGGGTAATGTCTCTATTTGTGGCTATGCAAGATTAAAAACTGTAATATGGCGATGGTGAGGTATTTGATCGCGTCTCAAAACGTATTTCATGAATGAAACAGACGTTGTACATACCTGTCTAAGAGGAAGAGTTCCAATCTCAATCTGTTGAATGCCCGGCCAAGTTTGACTCGTGTTTTTACCCGTGCTGTCCCTTTTTAGCTTTTATTTAGGTTTTTCGGTCAATTCTTTTTTTTCTCTCTTTGCTGATCCTGCCCCAGTATCAGCCATTATGACCACAAAACATGAATATTCTCTAAACAAAAATCTCCTCCTGCTTCCTTTTAACTGGCCAACGTTCAACTCTTACGCGGTCTGCGTGCCATTAATCGTCTGATTTTTGCTGCGTGCTTATTGTAATGTTTTCTTTTGCAGCTGTCATGAACATCCAGGAGATAATTTACCGTAGCCGAGTCACTGTGCTGCACTGACCCGCTGCTTTCACTGTTCCAGCATGCGTTTGATACAGAGTCCCCATCAGACTGGAACAAAAGCCAAATCAAACAGCACCAAGCCATTTTGCTGATATGTAAATCTACCTCATTTGGGTATCAAAGACTTGCCGCACTCTGCACATTTTGTTAATCAATAAATACTTTGATGGGGCTGCAGCAGAGAAGGAGGTTTACAGTGCATCCAGATGGGGAAGGTAAGATAATACCAACAGCTCATGTGCTTTTTAAAAGATATTTATGTTCAGTAAATACTCCCTATAAGTAAAAGTTTTTCCTCTTCTGCAACAGATCACATTTTTTGAGGAGAAGAAATTCCAGGGCCGCTGCTACAACTGCAGCAGCGACTGTCCCGACCTGCACACGTACTTCAGCCTCTGCAACTCCATCAGGGTGGAGAGCGGCGTGTGGGTGATCTATGAGAGACCCAACTACAAGGGTTTCCAGTACATCCTCAGCCCTGGGGAGTACGCAGACAGCCAGCAATGGATGGCCTTCAGCGAAAACGTCAATTCCTGCCGTCCCATAAAGAACGTAAGAGTCCTCATTCAGGGCAAATACAACAGAGGATTTTAGGTTTGACATAGTGTTTGGGCGGTCAACAGAGCAGGACTGAGCTCTGGGAACACAACAGACTACATGGGCAGACAATAGCAAAAGTATTTGGCAGCATAAGTTGGCAAAAAAAGATGTTGAAGGGGAATACAAGCTGAAAAACTAAATGTCCACGCTACACTAATACTTTTATATTTACAATGGGCCAAGTGACTAATGTCAAAGGGGTGTCTCATCTCTCCCCATAGATAACTGCAGTTCACCTTAACACTAGTGTCTCTGCCAATTGTCTCTGATTTTAGAGACCATGTCGTAAGTATTTTGGCTCAGTCTCAGCGTCCAGATGAGCTGCTACCTGCATCGCACCCAAGATAGACAGACACAGCAACTAGCTGCTAATGGCGGGGCATTTAACATCTAAAGGTCTTTTTTGCTCAGGAGCTGCTGGAGACCAAACTAAGCTAAAAAGGAGAGTGAATATTGAACTTAAATTTACCCAAAGGCCGGAAACACAACTCCAAATGTCTGCTGGTTGTGAAAACTAGCAATCATTCGCTAACACATCAACCACAACACGAAACCTGTGGGACTTGTTGTAGAGTTAATACAGCTTTAAAGAGACTTATAATAACTGTAAACTCTCATGCCATCTTTTAATAATTCTAAAGAAAATGAGGCTTACATGTGGATAACAAATATGTTAGCTAAACAATTAAAAAGATACAGAATAAATGTATTAATTCCGCTTTAAGATCAATGTTTTTGTGGGTTTAGTGACATATTTGGCAATCAGTCTTGAGCTGAATGTAGCCTTTTACTCGATATTACTGGGTGTTTCCCAGAACAAATGGATCATCTCGTTAGACCAGTGACAGGGCTGGGGATCAAACCTCAGTTCCTCTTATTTTGTCTTGTGTTTTCAGGCGTATGGCAGCGCGTGGAAGCTGAGGCTGTACAAGAGGCCAGACTTCGGAGGGCAGGTGGTGGACTGCTCCGATGACTGTCCTTCGGTGTACGACACCTACAAGATGCGCGAGGCTTACTCCTGTGTGGTGACCGACGGCGCCTGGGTGTTCTACGACCTCCCAAACTACAGGGGGCACCAATACCTCCTGGAGCGAGGCGAGTACCGGCAGCACGGCGACTGGGGGGCAGCATTGCCTGGTGTCGGCTCCTTCCGCAGGATCACAGAGTTTTAACCCTACCTCAGCTTCAGCCTTGACCAGGAAAGGGATCCAGACTTTTCCAAATGGCCGTACTCACACAACACCATCAATAAATGAGAAATCAAAACACTGACTGTTCTTATGGAGGTTTTTGTAAAACAAAATATCCCATGTAAGACCACTAGTTTGCAATAATGTACATAAATGATCTCATCATTTGAGAAAGGACATGCTGAAACATTGTCTTCTCATAATCACAACTTGACGGGTTACTACACGGATTTAGGCGGACTTGCAAGTGACTTAAAAATAGGCATCCTGGCTTTTAGTCCTCCCATAATGCAACTCAGCAGCTTCTTTATTTAGACCTTCCCTGCTTGGTACGCCTTTTTAAACTCCATGTCACCAGATTGTAACACACGCTTTCCTGTTGTAAATATGCAGTCTCTCAACTCAAACTAGTAAATTGACATCAACAACTTGAAGTGGTGGACCCTTTTAAATGTCTCATCATCTCCAGTCCATTGTTAATCCATTTCATCATTAATGCATTCCTCTCTATCTTGTTAAAAAAATAACAACAGAACGTAAAACTAAAAAATGGGATAGAGAAGTAAACGTAGGCCTAACAAAGATGATGGCAGTAAATTGTGACAATGAGGTAAAGGTTTGATAATTTCAGACAATGCAATAATAAAGCAGTCAAGATAAAATATGTTTAAATATGACCAAGTGTTTTCATTCCAAACACTACTGCACCACATTTCAATGCTTTAACTTTTAACTTCAGCTGCATCGTTCAGTGTTCAAGTGTTGATTTACCCACAGTATTCTTGCATAATTACCACTACAAAAATGTTAACTTTCATCTGAGGGTGGTGCCAAATGAACTCCGCCTTGAGATTTTCCTTTTTCACGAGAGGAAAGGTCAGGTGGCTCACTTCATAATTTAGGATTCATCTTCTGGGGGACTAAACATATCTGAGTTAAATGTTGCAATGATACTTATAAATGGAAAGATCGTTTTAATACTGAGTGCCAATTTGTTTCCATAATGTAAATTTACTGTTATACTGTTAATGCTCAATAACAACACTTCAATTATTCAACTCGGTATCTCCTGTTGAGTCTCTGGAGCCTTCCCGCCGTGCCACTGACTCAGCTCAAAGCGTTTCATATCAAACCAGGTGTACAGCAGCGCCCTTGTTTTTGTCAGCCCGCGTTGCTGCATCCAGTGGCTTTGGGATGCTTTGCGCTCTGCGTTTGCATTGTTTAGGCAAACAGGATTCACTGCTTCAGAACAATGTGATGAGCCTGGATCAATATTTGAATCGCTGATTGAATAATCCAGTTCACACAAAGCAAACCATGTGCTTGGTTTTATTGTTCTTGTTCTGTATAAAGAGAATACTGGAGGTGGTTGCTTTGTTTTACATAGCACACCAATTAACTATTGTGAAGGTACATTTCACATATTTAGTGCCAGATATTGAATGTAGATCAACATAGACATTAGTTTTAAAGACAAATAACTAAACATAACACAAAAACCTATATAAAAGCCACTTGACAGCCTTAAAGGTCACATGGCATAAAAATTTCACTTGATTTTTTTAACATTAATATGAGTTCCCCCAGCCTGCTTATGGACCCCCAGTGGCTAGAAATGGGGATAGGTGTAAACCGAGCCCTGGGTATCCTGCTCTGCTTTTTTTGAAAGTGAAAGGTCAGATGGGCCGATTTGGAATCTTGCCCCTTATGAGGTCATAAGGGAGCAAGGTTACCTCCCCTTTCTCTGCTTTCCCACCTAGAGAATTTGGGCCACCCATGAGAGAGAGAGACATCATGGCTTTCAATTGAGCAAAGTGACAGTTGGTCAATGACAGTTTTAATGATAGATTCCCACATTTAATTTTATTTCTCATGTGGTATATAAAGCCAATACAAATGGACAAGATCATCCATTGGCACAGTGTAGCCTAAATAAACTGTTGCACTGCTTTCCTCAGTTTCTCCAACGTCCAAATGTCCAAGAGAAAAGTTACCAATGGATAGATCGTTATCAATTTTTTAAATCAGATTAAAAAGTAAATCTTTAAACACCCTGCGTCTGCCTAAACTCTACGGGTGTGACATCTGCTCAATTATCCTAGAGGCCTTTAGTTTTCATCATGTAACGTTAAGCATGGAACTTCGGTCACGTGATAACAGCTGGGGGATTCAGACTGTCTGAGGGCAGGGGCCAGCTGCATTTGGTGGGGCACCGGCTCCGGACTTCACTTTATCAGGTTTTCTCCATTTAGGGGAAGCCTAGAGAGCTTCTCATCACTTTGCACTTTTCTTTCTACAAGTTTTGGTTCTTGCAAATGTTCAGGGTCCTTGATTTCTTTCTTCCAGGTGGGGGACTGGTGGAGGCTGAAGGTTTGGGAGAAGGCCAGCTGATGGAGGGGGCGGACAACATGCCTGTCTTCCACGAGCGCTGGCACAGCCAAGACGTGTTTGAACACCTCCTGCAAGGTGTTGAAACGCGCCTGGATCTATGAGCGTCCCAACTACAGGTGGACCAGTACCTGCTGGAGAAGGGCGAGTACAGACGGTACAATGAGTGGGGGGGGATCCATCCGCCAGGTTAAGGAAAACTAGCAACGCCAATTCTTTTAAAAGGGTTAAAAGGCTGAAAGTACATTTTGAAAAAAAAGTCATGCTACAAAATGATACACTGTTGCTTATCATTTATTTCCCAGCTTCATCTTATGTGCTCGAAATGTGTAAACATAGAGTGTGTGATGTCACATATGACACATGACTGATATCTCTCTGCTTCTAAAAAGCAAAAAATGATCTACACTGTATTGGTCTGGAGATATTGAAAATGACATGAAAATGTTTGATGTTGTATGCAACAGTGTTTGAAGTCATATTTCATTCTTCAAGCACACAATTATTTATTTTGCCACTCAAATATGGGCATATTTACATAGTGCTAACTTGAATGTTTCATTTATTTTACTGTACAACTTTAAATTGATGTTTGATAAGCTGCGGTGATTTCACAGTAAAGTCAGCTCGTTTGAAGCTAAGCATATTTGAAAATGTATAAAAATACATATTATTAAGGTTAACAAAGGTTTCAAAATGAAGCCATGACTGGTTTAATGGCCATAAAATACAGTAGAAACAAACATATATTGTATTTTTAAAATGCAATATATTCATGTCAATTCATGTCTTTGCTCCTTGCTGCTCATATCCTGTATGTGTTGTAGACTGGTGATAGGAAATGCTAATTGTCAGTGAGTGAAGTATATGCAATATGAACCATGCAATATGAGTGAACATAAACACATATTTACTATACAAAACAATATTATAGCATGAAATAGTAAAACACCGTGACAGCATTCTGCATCGCCACAGGAGCAATCAAACAGACGCCATGTACTTTAAAACAATTGCAGCATCAGCTAATGTGCCCATGTTAATAAGGGGAGCTCATTTGAATGACAATGCTTCTCCTGGCAGTGCATTTCATCAGCCTTTATATGAACGTGGAGCATCAGTAATGCAGTGTGAATGAGGGGCTTTGATTTGATAGGGTGAGGAGAGACATAAGGTGACTATGGAGCACACGGGGAAGGTGAGTACTGTAACTGGACTGTAACAATACTACATGATGCACCTCATGCTAATTGCTAAATGGTAGCACATGTCATTCAAAGAGCTTAGCTTTAGTGTTATTTCTACGAGTGGATGCTCTAACACAGAATCCTGCTGTGCAGATTTTCTTTTATGAGGAAAAGAACTTCAAGGGTCATCACTATGAATGCAGCGGGGACTGCCATGAGCTCAGCACCCACTTCCAGCGATGTAACTCCATCCGGGTGGAGAGCGGGGCTTGGGTCATCTATGAGAGACCCCAATACAAGGGCTACCAGTACGTCCTCAACAGAGGGGAGTACCCCAACTACCAGAGCTGGAACGGCTTCAACGACACCATCCGCTCCTGTCGGCTCATCAGACACGTAAGTTATGGAAAACTGCTTTGGAGCCCAGGTTAGAAATGTTTGTACCACTTATGAACCTACAAGATAGTTGAATATAAACAGTTTTTTCAGACCATCAGTTTCTTTATATCCAACAGGCTGCTATTCTGGGTGTCCTGGTACCAATTATGTTCTTGTTTCACCCATTAATAGCAATGCAACTTACCATAATAATTACATAATATGGTGCTGTTTTTATCTTATCCTACACTGTAACAAAACATCCCAGTAGTTGGTTTTTCAGTGAATTTGGATTTTCGGCTTGCAGTGTTTTCACTAGTGTCTTGTATCTCTAAAAAAACTAGAGCAGATAATAACTAAATAAATAAAACTCAAAAAGCCTAAAGACAAAACTTGCTAAAGAAGTCCGCTGTAGGCCAACTACAATCTTTTGATCTGACAACAGTAATTTAGTTAGTTTTGATGCTCAAGTTGATTTTTAATTCAATGGGCTTGGGGGGGGGGGGGGGGGGTTCCATGCATAAGCCTTATTATGGTAGGAAAAAACCCTGAATTAATGGTACAAGGATATTGCAAAATGTGCATTTTACTACAGTAGGCTGTCTGTAGGAATATAAAATACATTTTTACTAAAGACCCATGGAAACTTAAAGAAATAGTTCAACATGCAGGAAAATAAACTCATATGCTCTCTCTCTTACTGAGAGTTAGGTACAAGATTAATAACTCTCATATCTGTCTGTAAACGTTTTTGTCCCATTTTTCCACACTTTTGACGGTTTTTATTTCTATGTTTGTCACTTTTTTTAACGTTTTCAACACTATGTAACATTAACTTATTAACTTTAGTTATACAGTTATTTCTGGATTTTATGGTCAATGAACCTCATTTAAAGGAAACTAAACCTAATGTTTGAGTTAGAAAAGCAGAAATTAGGAATTATTTAGACTAAAATTAAAGGAATGTTTGTTGATGGATAATCACAGACTGGAATATGTCAACTTTTACTCATTACTATTTCAAAACCACTTCCATTTTTTTTTCAAATGCTATAAAATTGAATAAGACGCCCCAAAATAAATGAAAGTAGAGATTTGAACTTGCCAAAGAGCGTTGTGTGAAATCAATCATGTTATTTTGGGGAAATAAAAAGAAACATTTATATAGGAAAACGGGTCAGTTTGACCTGAGGACAACGTGGGGGTTAAATTTGAAGCTACAGCCATGAGATGGTTAGCTTAACTTAGCCAGTCACTGTCCAAAGGTCAAAAACCTGTCCACCAGGACATCTGAAGCTCACTAATTAGCACGTTATGTTTTTGCTTGTTTAATGTTCAAGCTTTCTAGCGTGCACAAGATCCGCATCTACGAGCATGCAGACTTCAACGGCCAGATGTTCGAGTTGAGCGAGGACCTGCCCAACCTGCTGGACCACTGGCGCCATCGTGACATTCGCTCGGCCCACGTCCAGGACGGCAGCTGGGTCTTCTACGAGCATCCCAACTACAGGGGGCGCCAGTACCTGCTGGAGAAGGGCGAATACAGACGGCACCCAGACTGGGGGGCCCAGCATCCATCCGTGGGCTCCATTAGACGTGTCGTGGACACATAAACCTTCCTGTTTCTCACCTTCCTCCACCCATTACCCTGAACTCCACCTGCAAATAAAAGCACACAAACTGCAGCAGAACAGATGGGAGTGATTTTTTGTGTTGTTGTGATTACACAATAAAAACGTAGGTGAAAAGAAAACTGCACAGAGAAAGAACAAGTTACATTTTACAATACATTTTTGAACATGCGCGTAACAGCGTCCATAACTAGAGTCCATCCTCTGGGGAGCATGACATTACAAATCCCTCGATTTACAGTAGAAACTTGGCCTGCTTTGGGTGTTATGGACGGAAGATTAGAGACTAACCAAAAACAATGGGATCCATCTTCTGGGGGACATGAATATTTCCTCCATTAGTCATGGAAATTATCATTATTGCATCATTTGCGTTAGACTGGCTGCGAGTCGGATGCCCGTAGTGCTATTAGCTGAGCAGTGGGTGCTAACATCTGGTGGCTAATGAGCCACCCGCCTGCAAAAAGCCCACACTGGTGATTCAAGAGTATTCACCAACAGGGACCCGTGGTATGCAAGCAGCCATTGTTCTGTAGATAGCAGCCTGTGCCAGGGAACAATACAGCAGAAACCCATCAGCCAGCTGGTGCACAGACACAACAACAACAAAAAGATACAGTGGGTTGGACACAAGCCACTTTTGGACAGATAGTGCCACCTGCTGCACTTGCTTTGTCTTTTTAGCTATTCTTAGATAACTTCTGCATTTGATTGTTTGACCTTTATTTTGTAAAAGTCCTGCAGGGCATCTGGACTTAACTCCATTTCAAAACTCATTGACATTTACAATTCAAGACTTGATGTGTTGCTGTAGAAAGAACGTCTTTATTAATGTGTTAACATGTTTGATTGTAGAAACTAACTTTTGCTGTTGGCTTATCATAATGTGAGAAACACCTACATTAATACTTATCAATCATAACTGAAGACTTGATGGCTTAGTAAGAAGTGACAGGGGTGGGAGACTTATTCAGATCATTTTAAGTAAAAGTAGAAGTACTGCATTATAAAAATTGGGGGGGAAAAAAAGTTTAAAGCCCTGCATTGACATTAGCAAACAATGTTTATAATATCAAGAGTGAATTACCTCATAATCAGAAAAATGGTCTGTATGAGTGTTGAATATTATATTGTTCATCACTATTTACATCTCTGTTTACATACTGTCTGTTTACATGAAGGTGCTTACTGTGTAAATGTGTTTGTATTATTACTATTATTTCTATAGTGGTTCTATTTTCTTTATATTTCTTATACTTTACACACACTTTTTCCACCAAGTCTACTTAATGTGTATTTGTGTTAATCGGATTTGTGTAAAAATACACATCTTTCGAGCTGTTGTAGCACAGGAATTTCCCCAGTGTGGGATTAATAAAGTCTATCTTATCTTCTTTATTGGGTTAATATTACAGCTTCATAAACATGTGAGTTAATGAGTCCAGGAGGAGCAGGCGTACAGTAAGAGCCACCCAGCGGTGCTAGAGCTTCATGACACAGGACAGAGCTCTCAGGACAATGTGGACCCTGTATGGAAGCTCATTATGGAAATAAATAAATATATGTAAAGTCAGGGATGAAACAAAAAAGCTTTACCGTAGCAAGTCAATGTCATGATATGATATAATTTAACAGTACCTATGTAACTTTAATCAATCATAGCTTGTATTACTTAAGTCGTCAAATCAGTTCTAATAAGTTCTGATATTTACCTCTAGTCAAAAACTAGTTAAGAGAACTATTTAAGAGATACTAACTTATAAGTAGGACTCAAAGCTGTAAAATATTATAGCATCACCATATCCCATTTGGGTTTTCTTCTTCTCTCTCAGCACTTGTTGGCACCATTTGGTAACTTTGCGTCATTGCTGTCTAAAACCTTAATGAATTGATATACTATGGATTGCCAGAAGACAAAAGAGATAATGTGCATGTCGGGGGTGCCAGCAGCTCCCAGCCCACATGGCCGTGTGTTTCCATGACCATTGGACACCGCATGCAAGAGTAAGACTTATAGAGTAATTCCCTCCATATGGTGCAAAGTGCTGAAAAAGACATATTTCAAATTGTGCGCCACTTCCTGTGTGCGCTCTGCATACGTCATGTTGACGTGTATTGTATTGCTGTGTGAAACCCTAATGAATTGAAAAAGTATGTATTTCCGAAAGACAGAAAAGATGATATCTTGTTATTTAGAATTACAATTTAAAAAAAAGTCAGCAAGTAAAAAGATCCCACCAAAAGACACTAAGAGAATATTTTAATAGACATTTGGCAAGAAACAGAGGAAAGGAACATCGTAAACAACCTGCAGACACATTTGATAAGAAACTCCAAGACTGCAGTGTGTCATTTCCTGACGCAGGATGTGATAGATTATATCGTGCTCGTTGATCTGCCAGAACGGATGAATAAAAATCATAAAGATGTGATGCGTACGCGGTATTACACGTGTGATGGCCGAGTAAACAGGAGACGCTGCAAATCAGTAACAGAGCTGCTGAGCTCTGCAGCTGATGTTTGAACGGGAACTTTTATCACACGCAGATCTACTCTGGCATCGCCTTTTGCTGATTGAGCTATTTCTAAGAACTGAAAAAGGAAAAAAAACGTGCACCCGAACAGGTCACTGAGTCTGAAGTCATCAAATGGGACTTTTATGTCTACTGTGAAAGAACATTCTTTAACTTGTGTGTATGGAACAGTCAAAAGTTAATAAAAGCATCATTTTTGGTGCATATACTTAAAAAGAACATACAAAAGACTTAAATGCTGGTTGAATCTGTATTTAGCGGGTGTTGCTGTCTCCACAGCTTTCTCAAGACAATACAGATCTACAATAACTGGACCACGGGTTGTGTGTGTGCATCACAATAGATCACGCTCTTCAGTTACAGCCTTCAGAAGGGGAGCATTGCATTGCACTGGGCGTTCTGCTGCTGCTGACCTTTCAACCTTTTGTTACATTTAGACTTAGACTTCTCTTTATTGATCCTTTTGGGATGACTCCGAGCGAGGAAATTGAAAATTCCAGCAGCAGTTTTAGCAACAAAAAAAAAATAAAAATAAAAAAATAGATAAAAAAGGACAGTATAAAGACAACAAAATAACAGTAATAATGATAATAATAGTAACAATAAGAACATTTGTCAAATAAAGATATAAAAGACCATAAATTATTAAGTGTCAGTGTTGAGTCCAGTGTTAAAGTGATCGGGTATTGATGTAAGTCCAGGTGTGTATGTATGTATGTATGTATGTATATGTACTGTATGTATGTATGTCTATATGTATGTTTGTATGTATGTGTGTATTGTATGTTTTGTCCTCTCTGCCCTATTTCCTCCTCCCCCTGAGTGAGACGTTGTAGAGTCTGATGGCATGAGGGACAAAGGTGTCCTTGAGTCTGTTGGTCCGACACTTGGGAAGGAGCAGCCTTCCACTGACTGACTGTCCCTAACGGTTCATAAGTCATTATAACTGCAGGGATTTATACTCTTCTTTTGTCTCAGATTTTCAAGAACCATCACAAAGAGGCGCCGTGCCAAAACTTCAATGCCGGTTCTCTGAAAACAGTAAATGCCAGACTTAATACATAATCAGGTGGCGAGGTCTCTCTGCCGCAAATGGTGATGAAGTGAAAAGAGATCAAAGTGGAATTAAAAGTGGAGAAACTGTTCTACCACCTGCTGAGATGACTGGGCTTTGAAGCAGTCATGTGGGATGCTGGATTAAATACGTCAAACATGCAGCAGCTACACAACTGCCTGTTTGCTCCGGTGGCTTGGGATGGCTTGGAAAAGGAAAGGAAGTACAGCATTTCTACACCTCAACAAAAGCATCCTCGTAAGATGTCGGGCATAGCTTTCATAGGAGGGTAAGGTGCAGTCATTGGCTTATCACTAGGCCCACAACATGACTTGATGAACTCCATGATGAACTGATGAAACGTGGAAGGATGACGCAGCTTCTTGGGCCCATCTTCTTTTCAATCCCACTTTATGTGAAGTATTGTAAATTTGTCTTAATAAGGGCTGTTACTGAGGATCATTTTGACAATCCATTAGTGCTCAATCGATTAATTGTTAAACATATTACATGCCAGAAAATAGTAACATCACATTTGAGAAGCTGGAAAACTGGGAATGTTTGGCATTTTGCTTGATAAATGACTTAAACTATTAACTAATTATCAAAATAGTTGAGGATTCATGTTCAAATGATTATTACAACGACTTGTTTATTTAACAACAAATTATTTAAGCAGTACTCATATTATGAGTTTGTATCATAATAAAGAATGGTGTTATCCGTAGTAGTAGTAGTAGTCTTAGTAGGAGTATTAGTAGTAGTAGTAGTAACTGTTTCCTCATCCTCACAATCATAATGGCACAATATGTTGTTTTAGGCATCTTAACTCTACATGTAGATAAAAATGAATGTTGCATGGCAGTGCCCCCTTAATTGTCAATTACTAATGCCACTGTGTTCATTATTATAAAAAATATTAATAATTTTTTTATCATAATTTATACTTTATTGATCCCCAGTGGGGAAATTACAATTTACACTCTGTTTATCCTATTATGCCAAATTATATTGACCAGTACATTTGGTGAACTACGACAAATAAAATAAATATGTTTTCCTTACTAAATTGCATTAATATAAATAGAATAAACTGTATTATTTGATATGTGAGTTATGTAATAATTGTTACCTAATAGTAGCCTTTGTGGTAGTAATAGTAATAAAGTAATTCTGTTTATTTATTGCTATTTTTACGATTGTTTTATTTGATATATCAATCAATCAATATATATCAATATATATAGAGAATTTCGTTCAGAATTAATTATTTACCAACTTATTAAATGGAATTGATGCTCTGGCTCTTTAAGAGAGCTCTGGAGCCATGAATGAAACGCGGCCATTCATAAAAAACACAAGGGACGGGCGTCAGAGCAGTCTTGAAGACGATTGGCTCGCTCTTTGACTGACTTTGTGTTCTAGCCAATGGGAGGGCAGCATAGGGCTCGGGCTTTTAGATCCAGCGGTCAGAGCTCTTCATTCAGTAAAATTCCCAGCCGAGTTTTGATACGAGGAGCTGCAGGGGATGTAGGGGAGGAAGTCTGCGCTTATTTTCACACTGACAAGAAACTTCACGTATCAAGTGAGTCCTGCATTGTTATCATATCACTTTATTAAAAAAAAAAGAAAAAACTAGCGTGCATATGTGGGCTTGTTTTTGCTTTGTTGTCTTACAGCGACCGCGTCGTCGTGTTTTTTTTTGCTAGCTGTGAGCAGATATGGGTTAAGAGGCGAACGCCATTTTCTGAAAATCAAAGGCAACATTGCGTCCATTTGCCCGCATCTGTTAGCTCTGACAACGCGGTATTTACGGCCGGGTAGTTAGCTCCAGCAGCGGCGGGAATCTTTCTCTTCTCTGGGGTAAATTTCTCAATGGTGAGCTGGTGTTTCTTTCTCTTCTCTTCCCCCCCCCCCCCCCCGCCGCGTGAATCAAGTTTCACCTCATTGAGAAAAAAAACAAGGTCCCACGATACGTGTTGGCCTCTGCCGTGCGTCACGCCAAACTCCATTCACAAATCGTTCATTTTAGTTTTTGTTCTGTTTTATAGTCAACTTAGCGGGGTGAAAACACACCGAGGACGAGTCCTATCATTTTCTTTTGTGTCGGTGTCGTTTAAGCAAATTAACCAGACATCTAAAACCACGTTTTGCTTGAAATGAACGGGTGTTGTTCTTCGACAAAATCAGTTGTAGCGAGGGGGGGGTGTTTACTTACTGAAGCCCACTGCTTTATCATCAAATGGGGGAAAAAGCATAGACCGTTAATATTGATATTTATATACATAATGTCCATGGAAAAAAGACTTTGTGAAACATTTGTGACTTTCGTATGTTGTAATTATCATCTAACAAGTATGAGCCAATTTATTTTTTAGTATTCTAAATTGTAGGCTACTGCATTTATGACGCAGGAACTAATATGTGCGTTTGAATGGGTTTTAATTGAGCCTGTTGAGGGACTTTGAAATTTGAAACTTTTTTTTTTTTTTTTTTTTTTTACTATTACCTATGCTAATGGAAGTCTTATAAAGTTACTAACCTATATAAAAGCCACTTTATTGGAGTAACGTTGTAAAGCATAGCCTACATGATTTCTGATACAATTTGTTAACAAAAATCGAAACAATAATTTAACCCTAAAGTTAATTCTTGACCGTTGGAGCTGTATGTGTGACAATCTGGACTGAAAGCCCCACTTTACTGGTGTGTTGACACCTGAGCCAGCTCCATTCAGCCGTGAAAACTGTGAGATGTGGTCAAAAGATGATTTTTGAGTTGAGATTATGTTGTCACACAAAACAATGATTATATTCTTAAACATGTTTTATCATTTTAAAGCCAGTTGTGTAGTCATGTTCAGGAAATTTCTCAAAATGGGGCACTATTCCTTTAATTGCCTTCCTATAAATCTGTTACAGCCACCCTATTCTTCAGCAGACTGGAACTCTTTAGGCTATGCCATGTTTGACCACTTGATACAACTTTTTTTTTTTTAACACCACGTTTAAAAAAAGAAAAGAGAAAGTTTTTGTGACATTAAGACAAAGATTTATCCAATCTACATTAATGAGTAACAGTGCTGCCAGACTGATGGAAAATCGCTTCAATATGGAAAAAAAATATTGAAATCACGATTATTGTTGGGTTTCTGTAAATACCAGAGTACGGTCTAGACCTGCTCTGTTATGAAAAGCGCAATGAGATAACTGTGGTTGTGATTTGGTGCTCTATAAATAGAATTGAATTGACATATTTAACACAACTCCTCATTCACTTTTGGAAATATGTTAAATTTATTGAAGTAAAAAAAAAAAAACAGGGAAAAAGTTAAACAGATTAACAGTGAAAACACCTAGAACTTTTAGATTACCCATCATTGTTTTTCATTTAGAACACAAGGCAAAAAACAGGCTCAAAGGCCACAACAAAATAGGAAGATGCACAGTCAACTTAACAATAATGAAGGGACATTTATGAAATAATAATGCAAACAGGAAGGGGATGAGGTGTGGTTGTATGAGAGTGAATGGATGCAGGAATGGGAAATGCTAAGTAGCTAACGGAGGAAATAACTAAACAGAATGGGGTCCTGACGGTGTTGGTGAAGGGAATGCTGCACACTGGTCCCGGGGCAGGTGGGGTTAATTATCCTGGGAGGACAGGCCAGGTGCTCCCAGTCATCTCGTTAGCACCTCAGCCACAAATCTGCAAGCTCACAAGACAGACCCCAGGATACATGTATAGGCTCAGGGCAGTCACAGCGAAATAACCCTTTTTTCCCTCTTGATTTATTTTGTTTTTGAGATCATTAGGAGACAAAATTGTAATGGCGGTTAACATTTTGGTTAATTGACTCATGGACTATACCGCTGCTTTCTGTTTATCTCAACTGGCAGCTTCCTCCTGCAGCTTGTATTCATGTCAGATTGAAGTTACAGGAGGTTGCATAACTCTGTCGTTGGTGATAAAGCTTTTACAGTCACTGTAAACCTCGCTGTGGGGGTCAGTATGTCAGCAAAAGATACATGAAAAAGATTTTAGTTCAATGGAGGTAGTAGTAGTAGTAGTAGTAGTAGTAGCCAATGCATTGTGCATCTAACATATTGTGCTCATCTGTCCTCCAGCCCCTCCTTATTGCAGGGTGAAGACTCCTGCAACATGGACGGCTTTTATGACCAGCAGGTCCCTTTCGTGGTCCCAGAGAGTGTGAGTTTTTCCACCCTGTGCAGAAAGCTGATCTACATCTGGTTGCATTTAGGGTTTCCTATTTATGTTCACTAAACACATTTGTTGGCAAACCCGTAGAAATGTCACGCGGAGGGAGCAGAGAGATGTCTCAGCGACCGGAAAAGGAAGTTCATGGACACAGAGCTGGCTCAGGACACAGAAGGTAGGCTCATCATGGCGCCAGGTCCACATGGAAAAGGGTTTACTGTGTTGGTATGGTTACCTGAAAGAGTGAAATGGTTGTCTGGGAGAGACGATCCTTTTCACTCTATGAAGTTATTTCACTAAGGAAAGTAATATTGACTATGCATATTGTTAGGTCTATTTTAATATATGATATATAATTCATCACTGTCTTTCAGAGCTCTTTCAAGATCTGATCCAGCTCCAGGAAATATGGATCGCAGAAGGTGAGACCTGCATGCGTCATGACACACATGCACAAATGTACACTTTATACACTTCTCTGATTTTAAAGCTGTGCGCTCACGCCCTTCCAAAGAGAGTATTGGGGGGAAATTGAGGAAATACAGAAAAACACATGAAGCCCTCGATACTGTATTAATATTGTGTGAAGAATTAGTAAATGTGATCAGAAGCGTCTTTTAATATCCTGTCTTTTCCCCTCTGACAGCTCAGGTTCCTGATGATGAGCAGTTTGTCCCAGATTTCCAGTCCAATAACTGTGAGTAGCTGTTCCTCCTCTAATATTTATAGAGGGGGCTCAGAGATGTAAAACCACGAGCAATCATTTTGTAGAAGAACACATACTTTATTAATGCATCGTCATGTGAAATAGCCCCAAACATTTGCTCTACTTAGACCTGTTTGAGTGACTTTTTCCTGAAAACTACACCACCAGGCTGATTATGGAAATTACTAAGACTAAAAGTTGACACTATACATTTAAACTTAAAATAAAAAAAATTAAGTCTTCAGTAGAAGCCAGTGGGCTTGGGCCACAGATGGCGTTGACAGTAAATAAACTACAACAATGGCGGCTTTATCAATAAGTAGTCTCGCATTGTCAGATCTTGGTACCCCACACAGCCTATATCCTCAAGGTTCCACTTCCAGGATTTCTCCGTTGCCGCTGGGTATTCCGCCAGATTTCCCTCAGTTAGGCCGGATATCCGTGGCCTTGAGCTTCCTTGTGTGTTGGCATTTTAAACTCCAGTCAATATCTGAGGACTACGGTTACCTGGTCCTCAGATCTCTGCAGGGTAAACCCAGACAGCTAGCTAGACTATCTGTCCAATCTGAGTTTCCTGTTGCTCGACTAAAGCTACATTTTAACGCACACATGTTCCACCAAAACGAGTTCCTTCCCGGGGCGATTTTGCAGAGGCGCCGCGGCTCCATAGAGCGGTTAGCGCCACCCAAGACGATTGTGATTAGTTTAGAGAAATGCCAATAAACCAGAGCATGTTTTTCTCCCATCCCGGAATTCTGTGGGGACTCTCCAGACCCTCCTCCGGAGCGCCGCGGTGTAGGGACGTCTGGCCAAGCGAGACTACATCAACACATCCATTTGGCAAAAGGAGAAAGAAAACACTCTGGCTTGTTTGCATTTCTTTAACCAATCCCAATCGTCTTGGACAGAGCTCAGGACCAGACGCAGCTCTGCAAATAGTCCCAGCAAGGAACTTGTTTTGGCGGAACGTTTGCACCCCCACAATGGAAAAAGCCACATGAAAATATTAAATGACGTTCACTGTTTACACAACACAGTAGCGTGTGAAGAAAGAACAAAGCAGGCTTGCCTTATTGCACAATTCAATCATCAAAACTTACCATTTTCAGCATCAGTGGTTGTCTTGGTTTCCGTAGCGACTGGATTTTAAGAACAGCAACACACAAATAGCAGATGTGGAAGGGCACAGCCTGACACTGTACTTGCAATGTACTTCCATTGCACCAGACTAATCGATAAACAAAGTAGCAATACTACACAAATGTTATGTTAGGAGGTATAATCTGTATAGTAACTATAGTTTTCAGATAAATGTAGTAAAGTACAAGATTCCCTTTCTGTTGTAGTAACAATATATAGTAGCATAAAATGGAAGTACTCAAAGTACCTCCACATTGTGCAGCATTGAGGCTTTGTACAGTGTTTCTTGCAGCGTGTGTGAATGAATACAGTCCATGTACTCTCCAGGGCCAGTGGTTTAAATAAAGTTTTTATTTTGTTTACAGTTTATGACCCTCACACCAGCCAGCAGTGGATCTGTGCCAATTAGATGATGGTAGTCATGTGGTGCAGGAAATGGTACCTTTTAAAACAATGATGTCACAGATAAGACCAGGGGAAATGGAACATTTAGTACCCCTGCCAAACACGTACTACATGTATTTATTGCTGCTTGATAGCTGCCTCAACCGACCGACTCCCCGGTCCGGACAATAAATCTGACAGGGTTTGCGTTGTGGATGGAAACATGGCTGCAGGTTCCAGGAAGGCTGGGATCACATGGGACACTTTCTTACTTCTGCTCAAACGTAAAACCCACATGGGAGCCACGGTGGTTTACATCCCTAAACATACGACACCGAAGACGTTGCCTGTGTCGCTTGAAAATGTTTGTTACCAAGAAACTGTCAGAGGCTCGTTATCTTTTTCCATTCATGTCATTAAGTATACTTTTCAGATGGTAGGTCCTCTTAGGTATTCTGTAACAACCAGGCTTATTCAACTGTTCACATTTGTGCTTTGTTTAAAGGTCCTTAGAGACCTTAGTGGTCCCCTAATACTGTATCTGAAGTCTCTTATATAGACCTTAGTGGTCCCCTAATACTGTATCTGAAGTTCTCTTTATGACCTTAGTGGTCCTACTGTATCTGAGTGCTTATATAGACCTTATGTCCCTAATACTGTACTGAAGCTCTTTTATATAGACCTTAGTGGTCCCTAATACTGTACCTGAAGTCTCTTTTATATAGACCTTAGTGGTCCCTAATACTGTATCTGAAGTCTCTTTTATATAAACCTTAGTGGTCCCTAATACTGGATCTGAAGTCTCTTTTATATAGACCTTAGTGGTCCCCTAATACTGGATCTGAAGTCTCTTTTATATAGACCTTAGTGGTCCCCTAATACTGGATCTGAAGTCTCTTTTATATAGACCTTAGTGGTCCCTAATACTGGATCTGAAGTCTTTTATATAGACCTTAGTGGTCCCTAATACTGGATCTGAAGTCTCTTTATATAGACCTTAGTGGTCCCCTAATACTGGATCTGAAGTCTCTTTTATAGAGCCTTGGTGCAGCCACTAGAGCAGTCCCACAATGAGCCTTCCTCAGGATGTGCCATTTGAGTCTGTAGCTTTTGAGGAGGAGAGAGGGGGGACTAATTCCATTTCATCTTCAAAACAGTATCAATTATTATTCGTGTGTGTGTGTGCAGTGATGTTTCATGGACCGCCCATCAGCAAAGTGAAGAGAGAGCCCAGCCCGTCTCCCTGCAGAACGCCTCACGCTGACATGTGCCTTTATAGTTACAGGTACAGAATGACCAGGCCAGTGCATTGTATGATTTTTATCATAAATCCATACACATCATGCAGACGTTTATGATTACAGCTGCTTCCTGTTTTCTCTCCTCAGTGCCTGTGGCAACAAGCCAGCTGTGCTCAAAGCTCCGACTCCAGCCTCCACACCCGTACAGTGTGGCTCCACCCATCCGGCAGGACCTCCACCCGTACAGAGGCAGTTGCACCCGTCTTCCCCCCAGCTGACCGATAACTGCCCCCGGATCCACGCTCCTGCCCCGAGCCCCTCCCACCACCGCAGCCTCCCACAGCCCAACCAAAGCCAGCAGTTTGCTCTGCCTCATCTCAGCTGCCCCGGTGCGTCTTTTAGCACAGAACCAAGGTGAGTTAACAAGTTTAATCTTTTAGGTTTTACCTTTTTTATTTAACCAGGAATAAAAGCCATGCAGCAGCACAAATAATATGGTATCAGACATAAGACAAATGTATAACACTTTCAAATGGAGACAAAAAACTGAAATTAGAAAGATGTCTACAGCCAGATGTGCTGGATTCCAAGTCACATTAGAATCGCTGTGAAACCAGTCCCGAAGTATTTATGAGGTTTTATAACTGATTCCAAGCCGAGGGAGCACCATACTGAGACGCCCTTTTTCTCAGTTCAGTACAGACATTAGGGACCGTTTTGATGGAAGAACTTCCCATAGTTTGTTGTAGGATGTACACCAGAATGTAAGAATGAAACAGTCCAACAGCCTTACATATAACATGCCAATGGATAAGTCTACACATACAAGGCCAAGCATATAATAAACAATGGTGAGTCAGGGATTTGAGATTTGTGGTAAATCTCAGTGCTCCATGGTAGACCGCGTCCAGTGTCCGTAGTCCAGCACAGACAGAAAGGGGGCAGCAACCAGTCTCTCTTTGGCCTCGGCTGGAAAAGCAAGTTTCTAAAACAAAGTCCAATTTCAACATAAATTATTTTCATCACTTGCTGAATGTGAGGCTTAATTGAGAGTGAATAATCAATTTTTATTCAAAGATACATGGTTTGTTGGCATTTTAAGCTGGAAATGAAGCGAGTTCAGCCCCTGAAACCTCCTCTGGTGTTCTTTCCCGCTGCAGGTTCCAGCGGCAGCAGTCGGAGCCCTGCTTGTCCTTCCTCCCTCCGGAGAAAGCGGTCAACACGCCGTACCAACGCCCGAGCCGTGACGGGCGCCCGCTGTATCAGCGCCACCTTTCAGAGCCCCTGGTTCCCCACGGGCCCAGAGGTTTCAAACAGGAGCTGGTGGATCCACGATACCCAGAGCCGGGGCCGCCGGTCCAGGTCTGGGGCCGTCCCAGGCTGCCTTCAACCATGTCTCCATCAAACAAGAGCCAAGGGACTTTGGCTTTGACTCAGGTGAGAGTGTCATCTGCTACGTCTACGCGAAATTGCTACATTTTTGAATGTGCAAGAGATATTTACCACAGATCTGACCAGGGCCTTTTTAAATGGCCCAGTATGTTAGTAGTGATTCAGAGACCAGGAAGCATGCTTTGTCTTCCAGAAGTTCAAACCTGCCAGTCGTCATTTGGGAAGTCTTCAGTCTTATACCAGAACAACAACATTGGTAAGTGTGTGCGCTGGCTTTAAAATAACTCGTTTCTTGTTGCATTACAAATAAGGGAGAAAGCTCACATGTCACTTAGTTGATTTTTTCTTTTTCTTTATTGTATTAATATTCTACAATTCATGTTTACATTTTGTCATTATACACATCCATATATGTAAGAAATTCTTATTTAACTACATGCTGGGTCCATTCAAAGCTTATACTTATTTGTAATTTTGCCTACATATGGTTCTGTATGATTTTCAATGAAACTTAAATGACAATAAAAAATAAGTTGTTTCTCAGTGGAACAAGTGTAAATTGTCCTAATATTACATGTTTCCGCCCCGCAGGGTTTGGTGCTGACAGAGAGCCCCGGCTGGGCTATGATGACACTTGTGTTGTGCCAGACAGACCGGAAGGTAAGACCCAATTTGAGCTTCAAGTGCATAAGTATAGTCTAGGTATTTGTAATTACTGCTGCTGATAATCTGGGAGGAATAGACCTACTTATGACTATTTTGCCGCCCGAAATAGCGAGCGGTGTACTTATTGTTTCCTGTTGGACTCTGTGCGCAGGTAAAGTGAAGCAGGAGGGTCTGCCGTACCAGCGGCGCGGCTCCCTGCAGCTCTGGCAGTTCCTGCTCACGCTGCTGGACAACACGGCCAACGGGCACCTGATCGTCTGGACGGGCCGCAACATGGAGTTTAAGCTCATCGACCCTGAGGAGGTCAGTTGTTGTCACCACCACACGGGGCTTTTGTTAAGAGGCGTACTGTTGGAAAGGCTTGAATATTATTCAGCCGGATGGTTTTGTAACAAACCATGTGCACTATATCCTGCATCCCATGGGCCATTATTATCCGTATGCCATTTATTATCATTACATCTGTGCATAATTTTTCATTTGGGCAAATTTCAAAGTGCCACTTAATAATTCATGTGTGATTTATTGTATAATACTGTTAATACGGCTATATTTTGTACATTTATCTATCTCTGTACACTCTCCTATCTTGGTCTTGTCTTTGGTGTTGCAAACCCCAATTTCCCCACAGTGGGACATATAAAGTTTTTTCTTTTTTTTTTTTAAACCCTTTTATTTAACCAGGAAGTCCCTTGAGATTGACATCTCTTTTTTGAGGGAGACCTGGCCAAGACGGCACACCAGTTACAATTTAACCAGAAATACAGCATAGAGGAAAGGAAGAGGTCTCATGTGGCAGTTGCATTTTTGAATTACACGGCATTTTAACATGGCCTTAAATTCCATTTAATGGGACTGGATCATTTAAAAGATTGATTCATCATCAGATCATTTATCTTATTGCTTGTTTTGTCCCCCGCGTCTGGTGTTGTCAGGTGGCTCGGCTCTGGGGGCTCCAAAAGAACCGGCCGGCCATGAACTACGACAAGCTGAGCCGCTCCCTGAGGTACTACTACGAGAAGGGCATCATGCAGAAGGTAAAGGCCGGCGTCACGCCTCTCATCCACAACTCTTATGCTAGCACAGTTATTGTGAACCAAAAGTTGCATTTTTTTATTTCTTTTTTCTCGGAACATTGTCATGTTACACAATGAATTCCAGGTTCATGTAAATAAAATTACCAAATAATTGGAATTTGTATTTATAAAAAGGATCATCTTCAATTCCCCAGTGAACAGCTTTAACTTGTCCCACCTCTGATTGGCTGGTCCTGCAGGTGGCTGGAGAAAGGTACGTCTACAAGTTTGTGTGCAACCCCGAGGCGCTTTTCTCCATGGCCTTCCCAGACAACCACAGGCCGAGTCTGAAGGCCGACCCGGACGCCATCCTGGCTCCCTGCGAGGAGGACGGCGCCCCCCCGCCGAGCTACGAGGACGAGGGGCCGTACCTGGCCGACGGAGCGGACCAGGGTCTGGCTTTCCCTGACAACTACCCGTTCTAAACTCCGCCGCTGGAGGGAACAGGAGGTATTTTACAGGAGGAACCTGAATAACTGAGCAGGGTTTGAGGTTTTCAACATGTATACCCACGTTGTGTTTGCCACAGGAAAATTTGGATTCATCAGAGAATCTTTCATCAAGAAGAAATTGTCTCTGTTGTCAAAAAAGCTTTGGTTGCAGAGTGATGATTCAGCCTGAAGCTAGAATGCAACAACTGGAGTTCTGATTTGGTTAGTTTCAATGGCCTAGGGCCAAAAAAGAAAACCACAGAAGAATGTGGAGAGTTCCAGAATAAAGTTGTAATATTTTGAAGAAACATTCTTTTTTCTTTTTTTTTAATGGGGTAAAGAGTCATACAGTAACTTGTAACTAATGGTTTTTCAGGAAAACGTGACACACAAGATCAATGTCTAAAGCATTTTACACTTCCAATTTTTTTCTCATAAAAATTGCGGCTGTATTCTCCAAATATTACAGCTTTAAATCACGGTTTTACACTCACATTTTTCTCAAGATTTAATTTTTCTCCTCGTCGCAGGGACCCTCCAACCTGCTCGGTTGGAGTTTTGTAGCATGGCGTAGCGTATGTGAACTCTGGGATCTTTATTTCAACCAAAAAGCATCTCCAAAACATGGGCACTCCTTAACTGATTTCCTTCTGATTGGGATTGTGGGTAATCCTTATACTGCTTGAAAGGGACACACTTGTATTTTCCAGATGTTATAGTCCTCCTATAAACATGTATATTGAAATGTCTTTGTGTACTTTTTCTTGTCTTCAAAGCTAATATTTTTGGCATTATACTGACTTGTAATTTTTTCCTAAACTGTTTTTATAAAGGTACTGCTACTCTTTTTCTGTAATACTGCCACTACAATGCTAATAATAATAATAATAAATAATATAAGCATGGATTTTCTTGAAACAGTCTCCCCAGTTATTGTACTGAGAGTTTTCTGCATTTTGTATAGTTGATTTGCTTCAATGTCTAGAAAATGTGTATAATTATATATGAATATATTTTTGCAAAAGGCTGCATTTGCTTGACGTTGTACTATGAGCTGCAGAGTTGAGCTTATCCCGCTAATGTATTGCATCAACTCCATTCTCTCCCCGATGGAAGACTTCCATCCTCTGGGTCCTGCAGAGAGAAATGGCTGGAAAGTAATGGTATATTTTGCTCTATGATCACATGGTTGGTTTAAGTGGAGGAGGGTGGTGTATGTGGAGGCTGGAGAATGGATACAGACACTGGTGTGATGTGTGCCCTCAGATACTGTACGTGTGCCTTCTGTTATCTTTACTGATACAATAAACTATTTTACTCTTTTATTTTGCCTCACATGTAGATCAATTTTAAGACATGTAAATGCTTCCAGCACCTGGATCTGGACTCTAAGGCTGCTGATCAGCAGGGCGGGAACGGAATTAAGTAAATTTACTCAGGTACTGCACTTCAGTACAAATTTGAGGCACTCGTACTTTGCTAGATCATTTGGTTCATTTACTTAAACTTTTACCAGTACATCAGGAGCATGGTCTCTCACCAGTCCCGTGCAGGGGGAAGTTTATTTGTCCCATCAGTCCCAAAATGATATCCTGCAAAACAAATGTCCTCTCTTCCTGTAATCCTTCCAGCAGATTTCTAAGTGACCGTTCCATGTTTGTTAGCTCCAATGGAAGCACAGAACGGACAGCCTCTCATTTCCAAGCCACAGTATAGTATGTCAAGCAAGGTTAAAAAAAAAAAGATAGTATAGTATGTCAAATGATTTAGGAAAAAGCCATAGTATGTTGAAAAAAGTGAAAGAAACATACTATAGTTTGTCGACAAAATGGATATCAAAAGATTCTCGGGTAAGGTAAGACCTGTGGGTAGACGAATTATAAAAAGCCATAATATAGTACGTTGAACAAAAAATTATCGCAAGATTAACGTTCTTTTTTTGGCCTAGAAACCTTTGTAGTTTTTTCCAATGACAAGAAAACTACAATGCCCACCGGATCTAGATAGACCGGAAACAAAACAGGCACGCCGCACACGCCCCTTTAGGGCTTGCAAGCCGGCCAAAGAGTAGTAACGTTACGTTTTGAGTGGATGGCGAGACAACGAAATGAACGCCAATAAGATTCTGAATGGAAAGTTGACTTTTTAAAAGTTGCCAAATGTTCCATTGACCAGACCAAAGTGGTGTGTGATAGGTCAGTTCACAACGACCAATCATCGCAGCGCGTTCCAGTCTCAAACTCCACTTGGTGGCCAAGCACACAGCTGATGCCCATCCCCCCCCCACCCCCGTCAAAGTATTTTTTTCACCCTTTAATTTATGGCCAGTGTTACACAGTGTGAGAGATTATTTTCTCCAGGGGAGAATGTTAGTGTGAAATTGAACATGAACATTCACTAAAAAACATTTGCACAAAGCGAGCTGATCCACTTTTCCATTTTAAGGGCATTAAAATGAGAAAAAGAATTCAAGGGACATTTAGAATAGGTAAAACTATGGGTTTTAATTGCAAGTCAACTATGACATTAATGCGATTAATCATAATAAAATACTTTAATCAGTTTTTTACCCAGCAGGAGGCAGTGCCAGTACTGGTCAGTAACTTCCAACAGCTTCCAACCATATAAGAGTAACAAATGACTCAGCTCAGTGTGACGGAATACAATGGTCGTTAGTTCAATACTCACATTCCTCCTGACAGACTATTTGTTTAGAGGTGTGTGAACTATAAATTATAAAACAAAAAGATGAAATGTCAGTTTGAGGGACAGTTCACTGAGGTAAGCTGCTAACAATGAGGTTGAAAGAGCAAATCCTACATTTGTCTTGACAGCTTTTCTCCTCTGAAATGTGAACAGTAAATACAACTTCCAACCAGCTTAGGATATCAGATCAATAGCTCAGTGTGGTGGAACGCTGGTTAGAGAACCCAGTGGTTGTGAGTTCAAAACTCATAAGGTGTAGACATTATGATGAGGCTGAACATGGGGTTAGTGTCCTGGGAGGTGGGGTTAGTAATCTGCACCTGGAAGGTGGGGGTTTATAACCTGGGAGGTGGAGTTAGTGTCATGCACCTGGGGATTAGTGCGTGTCAAAGCCCAACTGTCTGAGTATCTGTAATAGCTGAGTACATTTGGGATTAGGAAAACATTTAGTACTGAAACATATGTGAGACATGGACACTTGTCTTCTGGGTAAAAATCCTGAGTTGTACTTATGACACTTAGAGAATAAATTTATTGTTCCAGGTAGCAAAAGGTAAAGTAGGTATACCCCTACGCCGCCCCTTCGGGGCGGCATAGGGGATGACACTTGCCAAACCACATGCCGCCCCTTCGGGGCGGCATGTGGTTTGGCCAAGTGTCTTACCGGGGCGGCATGTGGGTTGCTGGCACCACCCCGCCTACCTTCAACAACAGTATACTCTACAACACCAACGTAGTCTACAACCGGATGTGAACCCCGCTTCCCTGGGTGAAGGGCCGATGCAATTCGACTCCGCCGCCACCTCTGCCGCCACCTCCAGCAGTTACAGCACGCATTTAACACAGACTTTTTTTGGGGGGGGGGGGGGGTGTGTTAAGGAAAGAAATAAATTTTCTGTGAAATGTTGACTTTGAACCAGCCTATGAGGGTGATTGAACCCATGACCTATGAGTCCTCTAACCAGCGTTCCATAACACTGAGCTATCTGGTCTGATACTCTAAAGAAGTTGTATCATTGACATTTCAGAGGAGAGAAGTTGAAAAGCTGTCATGAAGCTGTCACAAATTTGGAATTTGATCAGGTCGTGGGGTATTTATCATGCTGACTTATCTGGTTCCCAGCTCAATCTGGGTGGAGTCTATTGACAAAGGTTGGACTGAGAGGCCACCTGAGTTAAGCAGCTGTTCGTAGTCTGGGAGAACGTCACAGAGAGCCTCCTGTTGGCTCTGGAACAAGAGAGAGGACACAAGCTGGAAACCTGGAAGAGAGGGGCGGGGACCTGGCCTGTCACTGCTGACCCGCCAACTGGAGGGTGTTGTGGTTCAGGGTACAAACACCCGGAGAAGGTTGGGGACCACCTGACGACCTCTCTCCCAGGCCATTCTAGATTAAACATTAGAAATGGATGTACAGTATGTTAGCATTGCAGATGTATTATACAACTGAATACTACCACTATAAGGCATACTTACTTTATTATTCAAAAAGAATCATGACATAAAATAATTGCACTCATCTGGGGAGAAAAAGAGACTTCATTGGATTATTCTGGTTCAGTAAATGTATTTTTCTTAAGGAGGAATAAAAGACCAGGGACACAAAGACAAAGTGTGTACAAAATGACATGTGGTGATACATATTAATATTAGCAACCAGGGGTGGAAGAAGGCTGCTGTGCTGCTTTATAAGTGCTCTTATAAATATATATGGTACAATAAACATACACATTTTGCCTGCATGACTACTTTTACTTTAGATACTTCCTGTACATTTAGCAGCAGAGAAAACTTCTTAAAAGCAGTCAAATAAAATGTTTAGATTATGCATAGACTATTATAGTTACTACTAGTTATTGTAATCTAATAATATATAATGAAATGACTGATGTGGACGGTCTGCATAATCAGTACTTTTACGTTTGATACTTTAAGTACACGTTGCTGAAAATACCTTCTACTAACTAACATACTTTAATACATGCCTCTGGTTTTGCTTCTTTTTCTCTACAATGTGAATAATTATCCACAAGTCAGAAAATTGTAAGTAAATTGTTTGAGTGAATATTTGTATGGTTCCTGCTTCTTATATCAGTTTCATTGATTCAATTAATTTACATTTCTCTGCATTTAGTACTTTGAATATGTCAAATACCTTGTCCTGATTGTACATACTTTTATATAGGTAATATCTCCAAAGCGGGACCTTCATCTGTAGTAGCATTTCTACAGTACGGTATTATAGTTTTGCTAAGTATAGGGTCTGAATACTTCCTCCACCGCTGGTTTTAGTCTTTACTTCACTATGGAGCCAAATATGTATAACTTATTTTTATTAAGCATCTTTTTTTCAACAGCAGAGGAAACTGATGTGTTTTTCCATGTTGTTATTGTTAAAATAAAACAAATAAGAAAAAATATATATAATAAATTAACATAAATGGCCTTCAATTAAGTTAGTATATTCAAACTATTAATGTATACTTTATAATATATATAATATATTTGAACAATCTGCCTTTATAAAAGTATTTAGTTTGGTTTGAGGAGACTCATGTGTAAACCATAGACCGTTATTATTAATGCAGTCTATGGTGTAAAGACTATACATACATGAATAGGTGAAGGTACGTCATCGTGACGTAGACTGTATGCAAGGAAGTGGATTGTGATTGGGCTGGCTATGTGGCTAACACATCCTGCTAGCTACATAGCTTTAATGTACAGCTTGTATGCACCATGTTAGCGGCTCTTTGAGTTAACGTGACTCAGCGTTTAAGCAGCAGCACCGTGTAAAAGTCTAACGTTACCAACTACACGCAACTCGTTACGTTACTTACTGAATGGTGGGCCAGGAGCACGTGGGGGCGGTTAGCGAGGCGGCTACCTGAAGACAACATGTCTGCAAGTTCCCCCCCACCCACCAGTTTACTGCCATACCGACGAAGGACTCCTTCCTATTGGTTGACGCCCTGGAGAAAGACGCTGACAGGTTGCAGCTGATGACGTCAGCTAAAGCTCACGTGGTTTTCCTGATTGGGTCATAGATTTCCTTTAGTTCACCTGGTCAATAACTTCTGTTTAAATTTGCTCTGCTGTTTGTAGAGTGTGTGTGTGTGTGTGTGTGTGTGTGTGTGTGTGTGTGTGTGTGTGTGTGTGTGTGTGTGTGTGTGTGTGTGTGTGTGTGTGTGTGTGTGTGTGTGTGTGTGTGTGTGTGTGTGTGTGTGTGTGTGTGTCTCTCAGAGTTGGACCTTCAGCTCTTTATCTGCCAGTTTAATGAAAAGACCATAATCAAACCTAGCCAATAAAACTTACTTGTAGGTTGAAAAAACAACTTTATTACTTTTAAGATTCTTAATACAACCAAGTGTTTCTCTTTCAGTTGCACTTATGTGAATCATGCAGCAACACAGCGCACAGCAAAACCATGTGGTTTGAGGGGCGAGTCATGCTTGGAAATGAGAGGCTGGCCATCCTGCGCTTCCAGTGGAGCTAACGAACATGGAACGCTCACTTAAGAAATCTGCTGGAAGGATTACAGGAACTAATGAAAGTTTTCACATATCTTTGACTGACTGCAGATTCTTTCAGAATAACTTATCAAAGCTCTGCAGAGCAAATACACTTTTCTTCACAAAATTGATAGCACTAAGGTGCTTCTGATGTACCGATAACATTTTAAGTAAATAAAACAAATGCCATACAAAATGACAACTCTCCTCCTCCGTGTAAATATATCAGTGGTTAAAATGTATATGTTGACCCCAAAGAAATCTCCTAAGTAAGAAGGTGTTTATGCAGCAGTTGAAACAGATAGTATTAACATGTCAGTCATGATGCAATTTCAATGGAAAGAACCATCAAAACAAATCATTTTAACCAAAGTTCAATGCCAGATTGGCTCCCTGTAAACCGAGTAGGAACGGTTCTAGGAAGAATCTACAGGCTGAAACAGCACATTGGTTGAGATGACAGAAATCCGCATGCTGCTAGGTGATTCCTTAGATCTGGTACCAAATCATGTGCAGTTTCCTGTATTAAAAGAAAAGACAACTTTGGATAAATTTACCCACTAAAATTATTTCAGTTAGCGTGTATAAACATAACAGACACAAACCAGGAGTATGCAGTTTCTCCAAGGCATCAGTATCCTGAGCAGCAACTAACATAAGATAAATGGGAAGCATTGAAAATAAACGGTGATTTCTTTCAGGTTTTCCAGCAGTGATCCCGCCTCTTCAGGTCCCATTTCCCCAGCAGCTGGGGTGGATGAGGCCCTTCCATCGGCCCCTGTGTGCTGTCACCAGAGGATGGAGGGGTGCAGTACGAGCCCAGGCACTTTCTCAAGTCTGGTTAGAAAGTCAGAGCCTCGCTGAGCTGGCTCAAAGATGACAGAGTTACCGTCTGCTGTTACGGCGTGTCCGTTTGCCACGCTAGGATGGCTTGTAAACCTGCAGAAACATGTTTTGCAAAGTTAGATTCACTTAGGATAAGACTTTTTCACATTTTAAAATGCATCTGAAGAAAGTAAGAGAGTCAAACTGGCCTGTTTAGCTGCCTCTAGTAGAGGCATTTTATAAAAAGATGCCATCTGGATCTTGAAGCAGGGTATAAAGCTGGTCATAGGCATGCCATGGATTTTCCCTGCATCTAGAACCTAGAGACACAAACATCTTTCAGCGATTAGGAAAAATTTGCTTTGTTTGAGAACTTTCCCCCTGCTTTCAGTCTTTATGCTAAACTAAAGTGACTCGCAGCTCTAGGTCCATACTTAATGTACGATCATGAGAGGTATCAATCTGGAAGCAGCTATTGCTTTTCTGTCTGGATTTATTTCTGTTATTCAAGTTCTACTTTATTTATCCTTAGAAAGACAAACTTGGTGTGCAGCAGGACATCTGAAAGAACACATACAGAAAAAAAACACCAGATGCCAACAACATTGTGAACACAACATAGGACACACATCAATGGAGACACTCCTTCCCCCAAAACCATTGACAGAATCCTATATACAGGAATACATTGATACTGCTGCAACAATAGAATTTTTCCACTAGGGATTAACAGTTGTACACGTGTTGAGTTTAAATCCCATGCTTTAACATTTGAAGAAGAAAAAAAACACTCTAGTAGAAAGACAACTCACCAGTATTCTGTCTCTGACGGCGTTGAGACAATGAGCGATGGTGAGTACGGTGCATTCCCTGAACTTGTCCCGTGTGGTTTTCTGGATCAGTTCGTCTGTCCTGCAGAGACACGACACATGCATTAAAGATAAAGATGCATTTTTTGACTATGTTTTAGCATGACTTAAAAAAAAAAAAACTCTTCTGTACATGGTCTGTTGTATAATGGATCATTAGTTGAAGCTTCACATTTAAATACTTTGCCACACTACTAATGTAGAAATGAACAATTACCCTTTGGATATAGCACAGTGGTAATACTGCATGGGTTTACTGCCCAATGGCAAGATGTATCAAGGCTTTATGAATAATGCATGCTAACTAGCTGTGATACAGTGTGATAAATGTATACACAATATCTCAGTGTGTTTTATATTAAGCATGAGGTCAAATAAAAAAAGATTGACTGTATTTAAAAACCCACAATGATTCCTGTAGCATTAACACTGCTGCCAAATGGAAAAAAAAAAACTAATCCTGCAATTTATACTCTGTCATGTTGCAATTCTGTTAAAAATTTAAATGACATGATGCCATACAAAATAAAAACAAATTCACTAAACAAATTTATAACAAACACTCACTATACTTTTGTGAATCATTATTTCATAGACTTACATTTAAGGCAGGTTTTCTCACGTGTCTATACAAAGACAGGCTGTAAATCATAGTGGATGAGAAAATGATTAATAAATGGCATTTGAAATGGCAAAATATGAATAGAAGAAGATCTACATACATCTTTGGCATGTTTACTATGATAGCAATGCTTGGAACGCTTATTCTCAAGTGTCAGGCTAAGTTTGATACAGTCCCTTAAAAACATAAAAGGTAGTTTCTGGGATTATGTCATAAAATAAAATTGGCTGAGGGCACTGGGACCTACATTTACAGTGAGGAAAATAAGTATTTGAACACCCTGCTATTTTGCAAGTTCTCACACTTAGAAATCACGGAGGGGTCTGAAATGGTCATCGTAGGTGCATGTCCACTGTGAGAGACATAATCACAAAAAAATAATCCAGAAATCCCAATGTATGATTTTTTAACTATTTATTTGTATTTCCATGCATGACTGGGACACTCGGCTGCAGTGCAGCATCCGGAGCAGCAGGGGGCACTAACATTTAATGGCTGACGCAGAAAGCAATGGAGACCGCCTGTCTAGAAAATTACATGTCTCTGAGCCCTTGGCTTTAACACATGCACCTTCACATTTCTCTGACTTTCTCTCAAATTGACCTACTTTTATTCAAACATGTTACGGACATTGTGTCGGGCCGGCGGGGCTGTTTTTAAGGTAAGTTTAGCCGTTTAGCATGCACCAACAGTCTTTCTGTGGTTATAGTTGACAAACAGGTTAGCTACCTAGCTAGCTGCATGCTAATTTAATAAATTGAAGTTAACGTTACATAATATAAGCCAGTTATTTCAACTGGTAGTACCTGCCATTTAAGCTTCCTGTGTGAGCATTTTAATCAGTAAACGCAAAGCTTTCTCCATAGCATAGCTAAGCAGACAACGTTGCCTGGTTGCAGTGCGTGCTTTTGGCCCATACGTACCTCGTAATCAGCGTCTGAACAGCTGTGACAGTTTTTACAGATATTATTTAGGGTTCTATTCTAAATAGTGTTGTATTTGAACCGTTTGTGTTGTTTTCGTACTGCACTACTATTAGTACAGAAGGAAATAACATTGGAGCTCCAGCACGAAGAGGTACGCATTTACGTGAATGACGTGATGGCGTCATCAGCCAGATGTGTTCCCCACAACCGTTCAGTTTCAGTCATTGGTTTCAGCGTTGCCAGATGGGAGATGTTACACTATGGTGACAGAGGCTTAACATTGTTTTATTTGAAAGAAAAGGATCGTACGTGAGTCAGGACCTAGTCAACAAATAGGCATAATGTGTAATTTTACAAAATAAGTGTTAGAAACGACTTTTCTGACACGCATACAAATCTAACTAATTGTTTTTTTTAAGCAAACTGGCATGCAGCATGGAAGGGGGTATATGTCCATAAGTCCATCAGTCTATCAGTCTGACAACGTTTGTAATCGCCTGCCATTAAAAACTAAAGTACAAGACAGCACGACTGGAAGACCGTTTATATTCTGCATGAAGGCCATTAGTTAATTAAATAAGTCGGCTAAGTGGTGCATTTAAACCAACTCCGTTTGACCACAACGTATGCTACCTCAGGGAGAAGGTTCAAGCGCCATCTCATAGTCTCCGCCTATTATCGTACATTAAGGCCCTTTTGGCATTGTTTTCGTTCAGAGGCCAACATGATCATACAAATACAATAACTATGGTACATCTGGCAACACTGTTGCAGTCTTCACAAGCACTACTACTCGGCGATAGTAACAGTGTGGGTATTATTGTGACAGACTACCCAATATGTACGTCACTATGTGTCTCCTGTCTCTGCAGAACTCTCAGCAGACTGTGCCCAGGCTGTGGGTGACTCCAGCGCAACAACGATGGGCCTCCCGCCTACCCATGAACACTGTAGTCCTGTTTGTGCCCCAGCAGGAGGCCTGGGTGGTCGAGAGGATGGGTCGCTTTCACCGGATCTTAGAGCCAGTAATTATTTTAGTTTCAACCAGCTTGTTTGTATACAAGGACGCTACTTTATCGCTCTGTGACCACAAATCATCTGTGTATATATTAATAAAGTATAGGGCGCCACGATATGAGGGAAATAAGCAACATTACTTGCGATAAATAAATAAAAACTGATATTAAAGTGTACCAAGTTCCGCCCCTTTTAGTATTCTGTTAAATATAACTCATTGCCTGTTGAACACAAAACAAATGAAATCATTCCCAGCATTCTTTTATGTATCAAATTAAACATTTAATTAAATATGGAGGGCACCACAAATAAAAACTAAAATTACATTTTAAATTTTATTTTTCTGATATTTTCTGTCAACACAAAATCTAAATGTCTTTTGTGACATTGTAGCTTTTTCAAATCGTGTTTATCGCGCCAATTGATATCACAATGACAATAACCCAATAAATAGTGCAGCCCTAGTAGAGAACTATTTAACATTTATTCCACTCTTTGTCCTTTCTTATAGGGACTCAACGTCCTCATTCCCCTGCTTGACCAAATTCGTTATGTGCAAAGCCTTAAAGAGATTGTTATTGATGTTCCTGAACAGTCAGCTGTTTCTCTAGGTAAGTGTTTTTTCTTCTTCTTTTCCTTTTTGGAAAAAGTGAAGGCAACAAATGACAAACAACTGTGCATAGTAATGGTTGAATTAACCATCTTCATGGCTGAATGAGCCGATATGTTCCGTCTTTCCACAGATAACGTGACCCTGCAAATCGACGGAGTGCTTTTTTTGAGAATCTTAGATCCTTTTAAGGTATGCTGGTAAAAATGAGTATTCAAAAGTACAAGCCAACATTCTGTTACTACTAGTGCCTGGTTGGTTATGTAGGGGATAACATATAGTGGGCTGTGCATAACCTTTGATTTAGCCGATTTATTATTCTTATTAATAACTCACTGCACTAAACATAGTTGCAAACATAGTATTTTTTTAGTGTTTAATAGATGGGGGGGGGGGGGGTCTATTAAACACTAAGAAACTACTATGTTTGCAACTAGGTTTAAAACAAATCATTTATTTAAATTACTTGCACTTTATATAGTAGGTAAAGTTATATTTACTGTTGCAATGTACACAAATGCATCAAAACTGCTGTCAGACCCTCACACGTACTTATTTTACACTACTATAAATTGATTGTTAAATTGATGCTAAAAATCTGTTAAATGAACACTGGTTTGTAGTAATGAAGACACTGTTTTGCCAGCAGGTGGCGCCTGTTTGTTGGATTATACGTATACATAAAATGATCCATGTCTCTGTAGGCTAGTTATGGTGTAGAGGACCCAGAATATGCTGTGACTCAGCTTGCACAAACCACCATGCGTTCAGAACTGGGCAAACTCACGCTGGATAAAGTATTCAGGGTAAGAAACATCTGCAATGCTTGGAACGCAACGCAATAATACAGCTATGTACCGTAAACCTGCTGCCTCTCTGGTTTCCAAGGAAAGGGAGTCTCTTAATTCCAACATCGTCCACTCCATCAACCAGGCGTCAGACGAGTGGGGAATCCGCTGCCTGCGTTATGAAATCAAAGACATACAGGTTCCACCTCGTGTTAAAGAGTCAATGCAGATGCAGGTAAGACACATAATCATGACATCCCTATAATTCTGGGGTACTGCATTTAGCAATACTCTGCAGTACCATCTCTGCTACTACATTTGGTAGTTCCTCGAGGTTAGGAAAATTGGCTCAGGGTGATATAAGGATTATTTTGTTTTGTTGGAGGAGAAGTATTTGGCATCCTTCTGTTTGATCGTTTCCTGTGTAGGTGGAGGCTGAGCGCAGGAAGAGGGCCACAGTGCTGGAGTCTGAGGGGACACGGGAAGCAGGCATCAACATCGCAGAGGGTCACAAGCAAGCCCAAATCCTCGCTTCAGAGGGAGAGAAGGCTGAGCTGATCAACAAAGCAACCGGTTGGTGCACTTGACCTTTTTTTTTGGATAACGTTTTGAGCATTTCCGCCTTTAATCACTAGGACAGTGTGAATATGAACGAGAGGGGAAGAAATGCTGGACATCGCTGCAGGTTGGACTCAAACCTCGGGCCCCTGCATCAAGAAATAAAGCTCTACACGTAGGCGCGCTTTAAACCAACTGAGCTACCCGGGCGTCCGTGCATTTGTCTTGACCTAAAGAAACTTTTTCAACTCGGATTTTCCATTGACTCGGTTACAAGCATGAATCATGCAATCACGTATGTAATTGAAGGTCTTGTTAACGTAGGACTTAGGCCGTCATTACAGTAAATCCACAAAGCGTTTAATTACGTGCCCGCAGACTGTGTTACAACACTACACAACGTTCTCCCCACTCAGACTTTAAACAAAGCGAACATGCAAGCACATTTGACTAGAAGTGATTTAAGGCGAATGTGGAAAAGGTAGGTTTATGGCCCACAATATACTGTAATCCAAAACAAATCGACTTTTGTTGATACTTTGCTGTGTTGTCTCTAGGTGAGGCCCAAGCTGTGTTAGCCAAAGCTGAAGCCAAATCCAAGGCTATTCGTCTGCTGTCAGATGCCCTGGCTGAACAGGTACAAAGTAGATTTCACGGCTTCATTTGTCATTAAACAGGATCACAGATGATCCCGGGTAATTTGAAAAGACCCAAAAAAAGTCATCCCACAGAGTATTTCCCAGTGACCTGAATTGTCGGTTGTGTTCCTGACAGAACGGGAATGCTGCGGCCTCGCTGAGTGTTGCTGAACAGTACGTCTCTGCTTTCTCCAACCTCGCCAAAGAGTCCAACACTGTGCTTCTGCCCTCCAACACTGGTGACATTAGTGGAATGGTCACACAGGTATGCTGGTTTCTGCCCACGAATAGACTTTGGGATTTACTCTGAATAGGAATTTGTCCACAAAATGTGTAACGAATCTTGGCATTATAGTCTTTGTAGGCCCGGGATATGCTTTTGTCTAGATTTGATTATTTCACGATGCATGGGTGCTGATTCAATTTGTATTACGAATTTTTATTTTGTTGAGTGATTCTACAAGTATTGGGATTGGACAGTATTGAGTATTGCAAATTTTCTTTCTTTAACAAAAATAAAAGTTGAATAATAATCTTCTGTACATCATTACATGCCATTTAGCTGTTGCTTTTGTCCAAAGCAGCTTATAAATACCTTATATATGTAAGAGGCCCCACGCTCCTGGAGCAACTAGGGGTTAAGTGTCTTACAATTACACCCGGATCTCCCACACCAAAAGGCATGAGTCATATCCATTGCGCCATCACCACCTACGTGAGATACGAGACATTTCTAAAAACTAATTTTTTTTTCTAAAATGAATGCACATCCCATGTCAGTCAGTCCGACCTTTCATTTGTAAAGAAGAACATAACATGCATTTTCCGCTTTCGCTCCGTTTAGCTGGAAACTGATATGATGCATATTATTGTTGTTTGGTATGTTTAAGCTATTCATAATATGTTGGTAACACTTACCATGCTGTTCTACCCTCAGGCCATGACCATTTACAGCACGCTGGCCAAACAGAGGCCAAAGGTTGAGAGAATGAAGACCAAGACTGATGAACCAAGTGAAGAGCCTCCAGTCCAGTCAACAGCAGCTCAATAGCCGTGGATGCCATGACTGCTCTAAACTGTGGCTGACAGGAAGAAGAAGAAAAAAATAAAACTCTGAGGGAGAGGTTTTTCCACAATTGTGGATAACAATGGCACTGCTTTGTGGACTCCCTCAGTGTCTGGTGCAAAGGGCACTCTATCTACCGCAGGGCACTGGATGTCATGACGGAGGAACGGCACTGGATAAACCGAGACGAAGCCGAGCAAGGACGGCTGGGAAACTGAGCCACAAATAATATGATGATATTACTTGTGTTTGTGTTTGCCACATCGCCTTTAAATGGACGTTTTCTGGCTGTGATATTATTTGTTTCAAATATAATTGAATAGATTTTCAAAAGCAGTTGGTTCTTAAAAAAGTGTTTTTTGGGATATAGTTCAAAACCTGAAAACTCTTGGTTAAGCACCTTCAGAGCCTGTACTTTTAGGATGACACAGTATAAAATAAAATTTCATTCGGCTGTTGATGTTGGTATAATGACTGGATAAGGCAAATTTGGGCACTCAGAAATATAAAAAATAAAAGCAATAATAGTGTTGATATCGCAGCAGTATGGTTTCTCCGGTTGTATTGGTAGAACATCTCAGATCTACACGGCACCTGGAGCTCAGAGAGAAGTTCTCACTTTCTCCTTAAGACATACGGTAATTTGGTGTTTGTGTGTAGTTCCAATGCATTTACTATTCAGAAACAGTTTCAAAGTTCCTGGTTGTCTTAAATGCACCTATAATTAGTGCACCTTCATAGTTTCCCCTATCTTGAGACGATTCAACACAAACCTTTCTATAACTGACTTCTCCCGATATGAGCCTTCATAATGTTATAATATATAAACTTAAAAAAACTAAAATTCATATATTTAAACTAACTGCAGCCCCTCTCAGATCAGTTTGTTTTTGAGCAGGTTCACAAAGTTCATCTGTGGCACAGCATGGCAGCTATTTCACAAACCAAACTCATTCCTGGGACGTAAAGCAGTTATCACGGTTAAAAACGTTTGAGTAGACGTTCAGTTTGTCTCAGCATTGTAATAGGACCGCAATGAAACACATAAAAACATAAAGGCCCACATTTTCTAAGATGTGCACCTGTATGAGAAGCAGTTGTACGTGATAGAATCACTAAGAAGAAACGCTCTGTAGGCCTGAGAGTGAGGACCACCCACGATGATGCAAGATAAGCAATGTAATGGGAAGTATCCCCCCCCCCCCCCCAACCCTCCAATCCTTTTTCACTTGACGTGACTTTTCTAGTTGCATTTGGTTTATTGTCAGTCTCTGGGGAGCATCGTGGGCATTCAATATTTTATCAGAGGTTTAAATTTACCTTACCCTTTGCTCCCCATGGAAACAGTTAATCCTTTCCTCGTAGACAGACAAAGAGAATGTCATCTCATACATATTTAAAGTGCACTTTGAAGCAGGTGATAATGTTTCCTTTTTAAAAAAACATGAAAATTAGACCCTGGAGAATATCAGCAAGCCTTTGTTGGTGCCACAGACTTCTATTAAACAGGAGAAATCCCAAAATGACAATCTGATAATCTCTCTCGCTCTCTCATTGTCTCGAAATCTTTGCTCCAAACTCACATGTTTAAGTGGGGAAAGCAATGACTGGAATGTGGAATTTGGTCGACAGATTTCAACACATAAAGCGTACTGCAAGCAGACACTTGCCACCGTGTGTGCGTGTGTGTGCGTGTGTGTGTGTGCACGCAGGGGTGTGCGTCTTTAATCCTTGAAAAGGCTGGCAGTGACTGGCCCAAAAATCGGATGTTTTCTCATTCAAGCGTTTCCCAGACACACCTCTTTCTCCTTGTCGTCAGCCTCCTGTCTCATCTCCTTTTCCCGTCTGTCCATCTTCCCCATAATGTTACAGTTGTCTGTAACTGCTTCGCCCTTAGAGAGGAAGGAAAAAAAAAAAAGATATAATTCAGACAAAGCTTCTGCTGCTCACCTCTCCTTGCCCTCCCCTTCTCCTCCTCATCCTTCAAGACACACACGCAGACACACATGCCCACAGCCTTGGGGGCAGTATAGTTAAGGAGGTATGTAAAGTTTCATTTTTAGGACCTTGAACAGCAAAACCAGAGGGAGAAAGAACAAGAGAAGAGGTGAGAGGGGGAGGGAGAAAGTGTGAGCGACTGGGGTGGAAAAGGTGTTTGGAGCTGCAGGTGTGAGACCCCATTTAGTGGCTTTATTTCTGTCCCTCTCTCTCGCACAGAGACCAGTCTTGACATCGAAATAGTGCTTCCTGAGGTGAAGAGAAACCAATAGGAATTGGCGACAGCTGACATGAAGCAGAAACACCAGAGAGAGAGAGACAGCAAAAGGTATTAGCAGCTCATAAAAAGGCACTTAGAGCTGCAGCTCAGCAACTCACATATTCATCACCACTGGCTGCTACTGCAGACACACATTTCTAAAGTCTCAGCGGCAGCTGCTCCCGTTACGAGAAATTACAAAGATGGAAGGACAAAGACTTCAAGATAACGAATCGGTGAGAAAGGGAAGAGTGATAAGGAACACGTGAGGATTATCTGATTTTGTTGAACCTCTTTTGTGCCTGAGAGAATGTCTTTTTGAAAAGCTATATGTATTAAAAGAAAGAAAAAAATAGCCTTTCCAGTTTAAAATTAAATCACATAAAAATGATGGCATGTGTTAGGGGAAATGTATCAGTGTCAAGGCACTGCCTGCTTATGCAGACTGAGGCCTGCAATTTCTGGGGGGGGGGGGGGGGGAGGAATAAGTGCCAGTTCAATCAGCTATAGCGCGCGAATCATCTCTCTCAAAATCCTTCACTCCGCCCACAAGATACAATCCTTCCATTCTTGTATTTTCTCTCATTCACTCCACCAGGATGTCTATGAGCAGGATGCACATTCTGTTTGGACAAGAACTTAATACCAAAAGCTGGACACTTTTAAACCTACTTTCTTTTCTTTAAAAAGAAAAAAACAAAAAACCTCCATTTGGAAAAAGGATTTGGAATAAGCTCTTCCTTCTTTTTTCCCCCCCCTCTGTCTTTGATGCTTTTCCAAGGATCAGGCAGCCTGAAAGAAAAAGTTGTGACAGATTTAGAAAACGGCAAAAAAAAAAAGAAAAAAAAAGAGGGAGACAGACAGAGCTTTGCCCCGAAGGTTCCTGAGGAAGAAACGAGACAGATAAAGAGGCAGAGATAATCTGAGAGAGGGAGGGAGGGGGAGGGAAGAGTGCAGCTGTTGTGCGAGGAGAAAATACAGATAAAAGAAAGTGAGAAGGTGCACAAGTGTGAAGGGCGAAGGAGAAGAGACTGACAACACAACCAAGGCTGGAAAGAAAAAGAGTGTCAGCAAATAAATTAATCGGGTTGGAGACGTAAGGCAAACAGTCACCTGACATCAAATAAAAGCAGTGAGAATGGAAACGCAGCGAGACAGGAGGAAAGACTTCCTCTGAAGTCAAAGGAGGAAGAAAACAGGAGCTGTGTCTGACGCAACGAAGAGGAGACGATTCCCTCATCATGTTTTATTCAGCTGGTTTCCCAAATTCAAACAACCTGCGCCGGAAGAGCAACTTTGTCCCAGGATAGAATGAAGAGAGGAGCAAAGAGATACCTGCCGAGTCTGTGATACCCTCCTGCTCCTCCCTTTCTTTCACTTTACATCCAGCTTTAGATTCACCAACTTCCTCCTCCTCTGCCCTGATATCTCCGTTCCTCTCCACCTCTGGATGATACCCCTGGTATCACTATGTGGATACCAGCTTTGCTCCTATGGATTCTTAATATCAGCAATTTATGCTCAGGACAAGACTATACGGACTATTACCAAACTGGAGCCATGGGCACCGAGGTGAGACATTACATTTCTTTACAATCTAGTAGTAGTAGTAGTGGTAGTCTGAATGAATGGGTGGAGAAAGGTAGCAAATGCTGCTTTAAGAAAATGATTTCAATCATACACTTTGGCCTTTACTAAATACCAAACAATTTGAACACTTATGGGAGATTTTAGAGCAGTGGGTAATAGACCGTGCTCTCTACCATCATACAAACACCAAATGAGAGAATTGGAATAATGCTTTTAGTAAAGCTTGGTCTACTCTGGAAGTCTCATTATTGGGGGTTAGATTAAGATCAAGAGCTCTTTAAACAGAGCGACCTGACAAACACAACATGTGTATAAAACTATAACCCAGTGTAGAGAAGACTATTTTAGGATGGGTTTCTTTTGTTTCCGGTACAAGAATCTAATTCAAGTTTTTAGCTTTTAAGCAAGGTGTTTTTATATCGCTGTAATGTCTATCAGATTTACAAGAGTACGCATCGGGGGAAGGAATATCCAAGCTTTGTGCTTGTGAAATGCAAACATTTTGTCTTTCTGGAGTTAAGAACAAGCTCTGATTGTTAAAAGAGGTGTGGAGATGATTGCCATTGAGCTGATCGCGGACAAGATGGTATTGTCAGCATAAAAATGGACATTGCAATGTTCAGTCTAAACAATACACTCATCCTTTTGAAACAGCTTTAACAACAATTTAGGGACTTGATTTGATCGGCATCAACAGCCCAAACCAGAAAGATATGTTTTGAATCTTCAAAACCAATTAAAAAAGTAGCTTATTTGGCTTATTATGATCAAAAGCCTTGGACAGACTTAGAAAGCGTGCAGGTCTTAATGTTAATTGTGTAATGTGTTCATTCATCATCTCTAAGGCGCTTTATGTTGGCTATTCCCTAAACATTTGTTTTAATAATGTATATTATCATTGTTAAAATGAACTCAATTTCTTGGCAAATTACAACTCCTAGTAGTAGTAAATATCCAAAAGGCTTTCATGCAAACAATTGGCTTTACCCCTAAAGAGACTAAAGGGAGTCCAATTTAAGTCCCAGCTTAGAAAAACAACTTCCTTCACATGAAACATCAATTTCTTTACATAGTGCCAAACATGTTTCCAAAGCTAGTTTCCAAAGCTGGTTTCTGGGATGTCATTTCAGACAATACTACATTACATAATACTGTGGAAAACACATCAACTGCTTTGGTTTCAAATGTCTCCTTTACTGTAAATGCTGTTTACCCGCCAACCAGGAAACTGTTTGGCGTTCTTCTGTGGAAGTGTTCCTGGGGCTGAGGGAAAAGCTTCTTCCTTGTCAAAAATGTCTTTAATAGCAGTTATTTATGATTCGCTCTCCGTCATTTATTGATGTTAAAATAGTTTACTACTAGAGATTGTCATCCAAATGCACTGGAAGAGATCTTAAGCAATACAATCCTTGTGGAATTGAATGAAGGAATCCCAAAACATTTTGATGTAACTAGCAAGTTATCAATCAAAAAAAAAAAAAAAAAAGGAAAATTGTGTGTGTGAACATAATGTTAGCTTCAGACGCAACACAGTTTATACTGGAGGAAAAAGTGACTAACGAGTGCGTCTCTGTGCCAGCAGTATCTCATTCTGAACCCAAGAGCATTGGTCATTCGTCCATTATGACATCATAGTCCCACAGCAATGACCTCATGTCATGTAATCACTTAACAACCCGAGAGGGAGAGAGAGCGCGAAACCAAAAGAAAAAGAGAAAGAGGAAATCTGGAAAGACCTTGAAAGAAAAGCCTAAGAGAAAATAATCCATTCTCAAATTATTAATTACAACTGTCCATCAACATTATCGGGAGATTGTTATGGAGGTTTCAGTGTTAAATTGTCTGAGCTTAAATACTAAAACCTGGCCAAAAAAAAAAAAAAGAAAAAAAAGATACACCTGCAGAAATCATGCGTGTAAATCAGTAATGCTATAAGAAAACAAATTGGCAATGGTAGCCTCGACTTTACTCTAAGGGTAATGGCATCTCCATCAGCCTCAGCTGCACATTTTAGCATGCGAACATGCTAAACTAAGATGGCGAGCATGGTAAACATTATACCTGCTAAACGTTAGCATTGTCATTGTAAGCATGCTGATGTTTGCTTGTAGCTTAGGATATTTTAAAGTGTGGTTGTATGAGATACTAATAACATTTTCATAGTCAGTTTATTACATAAAGTAGAAGGCGGTCTGCACGCCCTCAGTTTGGAGAAGCAGGCAGGCAGGAGTCCCAGCACAAAAGCTAAGCAATGAACTGCTGTGGATGGGGGCAGCAGCTGAATATATTTGATTTATATTATTTTTAATCCTAAAAAAGGCCCACCTTAAAAATAAAAATCAATGTCTCAACCTTGCTAGCAGACAGCTTTTTCCGACGGGGAACTGAAGCCGTTCTCTATGCTCTTGTGAAGTCACCTGACTCAATCGACAAAAACAACACCAGAGTTGCTGGTCTACCGCTGCTTAGATCAGTTAGTTTGTATGTTCTATTGTGTGACTTTAGGGTTATAAAAAGGATTAGGAGCTAACAAAAATTAACCAATCGAGGCAGTGGTAGGCCAGCAACCCGTGTTCTGCGATGGAGTCTGGTGGCTTTGATGAGAGTTTAGATAACAGCTTCAGTTCCCCGTTTGTACACTACAAGGCCGTTTGAAGGCAAGGTAAAGCTGTGAAAATATTTTAAATATAGTGTACGCTTTAACTAAGATTTATTTTAGGTGGGCCTTTTTTTTTTTAAGGTGTCTAAAATCCATTTTGCTGTTGCCCCCATCCACAGCAGTACATTGCTTAGCTTCTGTGCCTGTCCTCCCGCCATATACTGTATATAATACACTGAATATGGATAAGTACCTCATACAACCCTACTTCAAAAAAAAACTATCCCTTTGAAGCACCACTGTAAAGCCTCAGAGCATGGCTGTAGCCTCTTAGTCTTGTAGTCAATATTATGTTTAAAAAAAGAATTGTAAAATAATATTTTAAGCCATAGGTTACACATATGTTGAGACATATGAGATGGCTAAAGAGACAGGGGAGGTAGACCGAGAGAGAAATGGAAAGACTGATAACATCGGAGATCTGGTTTCTGTTTAGGTAATGCCAGCTGTACCAGTCTGTTCCCTCTCAGTCTGGGAACCTAAACAACCACGCTCACTCCCCGGAGGAAGAATTAATGTGTGACACTCACAGCTGACATCTTATCCCCACAGATGATACAGCAGCCAGTCAGACAATTTACCTTTTTCCCCCCCCTTTCATCTACTTGATCTCTACGGGGTGGAACAGAGTCATCTATCATGACGGCAGAAAAATCATTATGGCGATGACTCACAGCAGGAATGTTTTATAGCTCTACAGTAAACTGAGACTTCCTTCATAGACCTGATCAACCACATAAAGCCATCTCTGTACAACACATAATAAAAAATAATGTGGGTCTTGGTTGAACTGACAATATCCTGTCTGGTCCATTTAAACCATGGATGGGATTTAAGCAGGGCTAATGCTGCATTCAAGGACTCCACAGAAGCGCTTACGTAGGAAACTCAAAGTTGCTAGTTTAACTTGTCATGGAGGGCACATTAAGGAAGGGTAGCAGAAAGAAATTGATTTCCTTAACAGGCAGGATCTAGAAAAGGCAGTTCATGCTTTTATTAGTTCAAGTTTGGATTACTGTAATGCTCTTTATGTTGGTCTGAATCAAACCCTCTCACGTCTTCAACAATGCTGTTGCTTGTTTTTTGAAAAATACATCTAGATGTGCACACATCACTCCCGTTCTCTACACCCTACATTAGCTCCCGGTGCGTTTTAGAATCGATTTCAAGATTTTATTAAATGGCCTAGCCCCAGTACTTGTCCAAGATTTGAACCCTGCGTGAGCACAACTGGTCTTTGCGGTCTTTAGTCAACTGGTCTTCGAAGTCCTAAGGTCCAGGTATAAATGGTGGGGTGATCAGGCTTTTGTGGTTGCTGCCGCGAGACTGTGGAACAAGTTACCCCCGGATATTACAAATGTAGTTTTTTTTTTAGGTTCAAACTTGTTTGGTTAGAATGGCTTGTAATACCTAGTAGTGGTGTGACAATTTCCCTCTGCTGTTTCTACGTAATCTTTTGATTTTACTGTTTTCTATGTTTCATTAATTTGTGTGTGATGTTGTTTTATTCTTGGTTTCTGATGTGAAGCAGTCTAGACACCTGCTGGTTACTGTAATGTGCTACATAAATAAATGCTGGTTGATTGATAATGACTTTCAGATGCAGTACAAAAATGTAACCTCATTGGTAAACTTGCTCAGATTACAGCATCTTGCTCAAGGGCACTGCGGGGCAGGTATTTTCAAATTGTATCACATTGCCTTAGGTGATTTCGTTTAAAGTTAATAGCAGTCTGAAAACTATAAAAGGGAACTACCAGAAACAACAAGAATAGCAATACTAAGGCATAAAGAAAACAGATTTTGCAGCTTCCTTGAGAACTCAAATGCAACAATGTGTGCGTGTGTGTGTGTGTGTGTGGGTGAGGAGAGGACACACGTACCCATAATAACCAACAGTAGCCAACAGCAACATGTTACAACACATTGGTAGCTGAGGTATTCACTGTTTATCCAGCTCAAACCAGCAAAGCTTACACTGTTAACTCAACAGTAATAGTTTTCCTGACTCACTAAATCACCTACCCTTTAACATTTTAAAATATAAGGGTATTGCATTTTTTATGTCCATTATATTTAATAACCAAAAACAGTATATTGGGTCTGAAATTTGTGACTTATGTGCCAAATGCCAAGACTCCTTATGTTTTGTTCCCCCCCCTCTTAGGGACATTATCTACAAATACACCGCATTCTGTCAACACGTGAAGAACTAAAAGTGTATTTTAGCTAAAGAAATATTGTGTCATTAAAGTCCCAATTGTCTATATGATTCTTTCCTGTCTTCCAGGCTCCAGTATTGTCAAATGACCAGGCCAGTTTGGAGTCAGTGACGAGTGTGGATCAGCTGTTACAGCTTCTATACCCCGAATACACTTTGCTTCAGCACTGCCTGACGAAGAAATCCTGGCACGCCTCCTCTTCCCCCTCTTTTTCTACCTCCTCAGCAAATCCTTTAGTCCACTCTAAAGATGAGGACCTGTGGGGTCAGCCGAGGGAGGAGGCTCTTTTCAAAATGGACAGGACTTTGGAAGGTAAACATTTAGATGCTTCACAAACCAGTACTGTACAGTGAATTTAGTTGCCAGACAGTGCTTGAATTTAGATGAAAAGCAAACTAGTCGTTTCTGAGATAAGACAATTATTAATTTAATTTGTGAAATTATATAGACTGTACGTAGTACCAGATCCCTTCCAAAAACTCAAGGCAATATGAAAAAAATCCCAACTTTTTAATTATAGCCTATTATGGGTACTCAAATTCTTTCATATGAAGGGCCAAAGATGTATCTGGATGAAAGGCCATGCGCAAATAAACGATGATGTTACGTAAAAATGTATTACATTTGATACAAAATGAACATTCTAAATCTCTAAATTTTGGCTGACTCACACCCAGTGAAGTGAACACGGCTCACAACACATGAGGGAGACTACCCTAAATCTTGTAATTCTTCGTGGATAAAACTTACGTCAGGTTTAATAAGGAAGTTTAATAGCACTGTTAAACAACCCTGTGCTTTACATTGCTGTAAAACTCAGATCAAGTACTTTTTAGCTGCACAAAATTTAGGTTTCATAGTCAATAAAGTTAGGATTTACCAGCGCTCTTAAAAATAATAGAATAAGCGTGAGCATGTCAAATGCCTTGGCGGGCAAATACAAAGGAAGCACGGGCCAAACTTGGCCCGCGGGCCCCAAACTGGGCAGCCTTGCTTTAAACCCTAGAGTGGACTTCCCAGACAGATTTCTTTGCACTGGAGACAGACAAAAATAGGTGGTAAATGCAATATAAAAAAAAAAACAAGTTGGATAGAAGACTGGAAAATGAGAATTAGATACATTGGTTGATGATTTCCTGCCATCACCTCAAAACCTCTAACAACAGACCTAAAAGCTCTCTTGTATTTTGATTCAGTTACTACATCACATTTGTTTTCAGTCATCTTAGAGGAGATCCAGCGGACCTCTTGCCAGCCAAGAGAGGTGTGTGTTGAGGTCGCCAAAGAATACCCAGAATCCACCAGTCAGTTCTACCTCCCTCGCTGTGTGGCGCTGCATCGGTGCGGAGGGTGCTGCACCAACGAGGCCTTTTACTGCACGAACACAAGTCACACGTTCGTCAACAAGACGGTAAGTGGCACAGCTGGATTCTTTTCTTGTATCTGCCCCGTTTACGCTCATGTCAGACACTTAGCACTTTCTGCTCTCACACTTCGAACTGCCTCAGGAAAGAGGACAATGGGAATCTATCCAATTGTGTAACAACTTCATCTGTATCGCAGTCCGCCCTACTGCAGGGGGACACCTTTTGGCTACAACTGGCCATCAAGTCAATACACACGCACAGTTGCACAATCATTCCATCAACCTCTGCCCAGTCACAACCAGCAATATTGTAATGAAAGCGGGACTGGAAGGAGAAGAAAACAGAGGGAAATAAAATGTCTTTTCTCTCTCTCTCTCCCCCTCACCTTTCTTCCTGCCAGTTGATGGAACTGTCCCCGCCCAGGATGGATCGCTCAGTTGTCATGGTATCCTTCGTCAACCACACTTCGTGCGAATGCCTCTCCAAGCGGCCTCTCCACTCCATCATAAGACGAGCTGCATCAGATCACCTGTGAGTGAGGAGTGATGTGTGTGCGTTTACAAACTTTTGAGTCATTTGTCCGGTATCCATGCATTTAGAATGTGTGCATCTGTGCAGGTGTTCCCCACCCGAAGTTTCCTGTACCTCCGGGTCATTATGGGATCCAATGAACTGTGTGTGTGTCTCTACAGACACCTTAAACTACTCTGGGAGAGAAACAGGTGAGCGTGCATGAGTCATGTTAAAGTCAAATTATTCAGTTGAGATGACCCGTAAGGGGTTTGATATAAAATGATTACACTTTTCCGTTGCTGGTTTTCTGTGAAATATTGGGTACCTTTAGCATTTTTGGGCTCTAACAAAATCTATCAAATGAGTCATGAGATAAAGATTTTACTAGCCAAAAAGTGGTGTAGAGAGCAGTAAATATTTCAGGCTGACTCTATTTCAGGTCCTTATCTGCTAATTTAACACAAAAAACTAAAAAAAAAAACAACAAAACAACAAAAAAAAGCAGGGAGGATTTTGGCAAATCAAAAGCATAAATTATAGCAAATGTAACGTTACATCCTCAATTAAGGGTTGAGACCAGGATGTGAAACAAGCAAATTCTACGCGGTATGTCGGATTACAAAAAACAGAATTTACCTCATCTGTGAGTCTGAAAGGTGTGATGACAGAGCAGCAGGTTCAGATTGGGACACCTGATACAACACAGGTGTTTTCACTGATGAATGGGAATCACCTGCTGTAGTTTGGCAGGAGCCTAAAACCTGCACAGTGTAATCCTTCTCCCCCCCCCCCCCCCCCCCAAGCACAAATAATTCCCCCACATTATAATATTAAGGAAATGTGCTTTTATTTCTAAAAGTGTGTGTTGTTCCACTTTCGCCTTATAACAGGGAAACATAACTGACAACTGCAAAGTTCTGAGAGAGAATGCTAAATCCGCCAAAACATGGCTACACCTAAACCCCCACTGAGCAGGTTTAGAGATATGAGCCAGATTTAGTTTAAAAAAAAAAAAAAACTGCCGATGTTGATGCTAGGGCGGCAAATTAATTGATCTGAAGCGACTTTCCCCCCCGAGGGAATGTTTATTCAATTGTAACATGAGAAGCAAAAATGTCTTTGTGGCATGTTACGGTACTTGTACAATCATGTAGTGAACTACAATGCCTTCCATCTCCAGTAATGTCTTTTTTTTTTTTCTCTCTAATAAAAAAAAACTTGAAAACCTTGCTTAACATAATCCATAATAAACAGAAAATAGATACCGATGGGGAACTGTGCATTCTGCAAAAAGACAAAACAAAGCTGGAAAAACTATTTAATGCCAATTTTTACCTTCTTTCCGTGTGGCTTCCAGAGGCACTGGACTCTGGTCTGCTGGCTCTCTGTGGGCCCAACAGGATTCTGCATGAGCCCACCTGCGAGTGCGTTTGTCGGAATGGACTCACCGAGGACAGCTGCGATCCAGGCTGGAAACTGGACCACAACACCTGTAAGGAGGGTTACAGTTACTGAACTATAGTCAACACCATACCACTAATTAAAACCCCAAAATCTAATTGAATGATTTGTTTTTCAGAAAATGTAAAGAAACAAATGAATATGAGTGGATACCAGAGAGAGCCTTAACATTGTCCTTCTCCAAAGTGTAACATGCCATTCACATAATAGGTTCTAATGCCTGAATAGGGATGCCAAAGTGCTCTTTTGTGTGAGAAAGTGGTATAAAAAAAAACGACCTATCAATTTACTGTAAATAAACCAAATCGCTAAGAAAAGGGCTGTCATTCTGAAAGGTGCCAGGCAAGATGGAGCCAGAGGGGATAAACACAGATAGAGGGACGTTGATGGGAAGTAGGCCTTTATGCAACTGTCTAACAAGTATGAACCTGACCACCAAATATTCAGCAACAAAAAGGTGCACAATCCAATACCTGATCAAGTTTAGTTTTAATTCATTAAATTCAACTCTTCCTTCTCTCAGGTGAATGCCAGTGTGAAGGCCAAGGTGAGGGGAAGTGGTGCCCCACCGGCCAGCGGTGGGATGAGGAGCTGTGTGGCTGCGTGTGTGCTGCAGAGTGTCCCGGGAATCAGCCCCTGAACCCCGACACCTGCCTGTGTGAGTGCAGAGAGAGTGCAAAGTCGTGTCTGCGGCAGGGCAAAAGGTTCAACCCCACCTCCTGCAGGTAGGCACACAAGTCTGTCCTCGTCCTGGTTTCAACCCTAAGTTCCTCCTTGAGCAAAACCCTGAAGTTCTCAGCTCTGCGGTCTTTTCTCCCATGTGGAAAGGGGCAAGCAAACAGAGAATGTCTCCTTTGGGGGATGAAATTATCCCAAGTATCCACACTCTGGGTCTCTGCCAACTCCACCCTCAGCTCTTAGAACCCCCTCTGTCCTAAGACAAAAAAAGAGTTTTAATAGAGCATGAAATATGTTAGCGGCTATGGAGCAGGTGATATAACATGGGCTCAAGGGACAGTAAATAATTCTAGTACATGGTGGCTTAAGAACAACTGATTTAGGAGCAGGTTTTTACTTAAAGGTATACTGTCTTCAATGATAATTTGGATATTTGTTTGTTTTGAAATACCTGATTGTTACCTGGCAGACCACAGTCTGGTTACTGTGTCACGTTCCACATATTACTTCACTCTTACTCGGTGTTTTGCAGATGTAGCTAAGGACAAGTCAGATCCTGCATTACAATAACTTCCATTTAGATACAACTATTTGCCATTTTTTCCAAATTCAAATGCAGCATTTGTGCATGTCGATTTATCATGAGTTACCTGAACCCTTGACTTACACGGAGTACACTGGTCCTGTCTGCTGTGCTCAGCTGGTCAGCCCTTGGGGTGTCTTCACTAGTCTTCATCCTGGGAATCTGCATAGAAAAGGGGCAAGGAAAGAGTGAGAACCAGAGCTTTAAAGGGACAGGCAGTTAAAGAGAGGGGGGGGGGGAGGCAAGCAAACTCTCAATGGACATGTCATACATTCCGAACTCAAGAAAGAAACGCGTTCTTCTTCCATTTTCTTTCGTTCACATGTTCCCATATGGCCTTTTATGGACACGGGGGATCCAAAACATCCAACAGCGGGTCTCAGCTGTGTGTGCTTGTGTGTTGCATGCGTGTTGGGGTTCCCACAGCCGGCATGCAAGAGATCAACCTCCCTCTGACCCAAGAGGCCTGCAGAGACAGACGGGGAGACTGGGTGAACTTGATGACAGTGAGCAGAGCAGCAATAGGACAGGCTCGGAGACAAATTGAGCGACAAGGAAAAACACGGGCAGACATGAGCTTTGATATGAGCGATATCTAATCGTGGCTTTACACGTGTGGGAAAGTTCACAGACATACATACACACACACACACACACATACATTACCTTTGGCAGAGTTTCTACAACTTTCTCAGCTTAAGAGGGCTGAAATGAATAAGATCTTTACTCAAACATCAAATTCAATTTCAGTTAGACTTCTGTAATCATGCTTTTTTAAGTAAAATTCAAATATTTTACAACTTAAAGTTCCAAATTCTTTTCAATCTTAGCCTCTTTGGAAATGATGCGTTATATCAGCTTGTGGTGCTACAGTTACTTCATTTGGAAAGAAAAAACAAACAAACATTTTCTAGCAACCACATAAGTCTTTACAAGCAAACAAGCTTAATAAATCACTAGGTTGAAACTATCTCGTAAGAATTAAGTAACCACTAATTCAGTATAGAGTTTTGAATGGCTGGTGCAACCCAATCCAGCTCTTTAATACAGTATGGGACGTTAGTATTCAAGTATGCACAACACATGTCCTTTTTCCATCATTTTCATTGTTTTGTCCTTGTTTTTTGATTCAACATCTGGTCACAGGCGGTGGTGCACTGACTACAATACACCTACTGTGATTTTGAAGATGAGTTCCCAGAATTTGGCCATATTCCTTCCCTCTCTGGAGGAATACTCCCTCTTTTTCTCACGCACAGAATCGTTTGATGCACGCGAAAGAACTAAACTTGGATCAGGGATTCATCCAAAAGGGATGTGAAGATCTGAATAGTTGATAGTGTTCAAGCCAAGAGAAGAGTCTAAACTCCCGTGTCTTTCTTCTCTGTTCCTCTCAACCTTTCTTTCCCTTCACCCTTACTTTAAAAACTTTCACTTTCTCCTCTCACTACCTTTTCTCTCTGCATTTCTTTCCACTTCCCATCTTCCTCTTGATGTTCCTCCTTCTCCCTCTGCCCAGTTGTTACAGGTTGCCTTGCAGAAAGCCCAGACGTGTGTGCCAGGCTGGTTTTTACTACAGCCACCAAGTCTGCCAGTGCATTCCCAACTACATGAGGCCTGAGTGGAATTAACCAATCAGAGACAGGAGGAGAAAGACCGCAGGTGAAGCCACTAATGGCCTGAAAACAAAGGGACAATGAGAAGGACGTGCGTCTTGACAGGAGGACAGGAAGGTGGAACTACACATTTACATGTACTGGATTACAACAACAGCACATGGAGGAGTTTTATTAGTTCTGTCTGTGCGCTAATACTGTCTGCAAGGGGATGGGAGTGCTGAAATAAAAAGGCCAAAACAGCCATCCCATATGCAACAAAACTCATACAAATTGAGTAAGTTCAGCCAAAGAGAGATATTTGACTTTCTGGGGCTCTAATAACTCCAATCACACCTGCCTACAAGCATGACAGCAAGGCGGGATGGACCAATCAGACTCTGAACCAGCATTCATCCCCGCCACAACGTGTTTGAGCAAGATATTCAACCAGCGGCCTGCTGCAGAGACACCACTCATCACTGTGTGAAATGGAAAGTGGAATTTATAATAACAGACCAGACTTTTTTTTTTTTTTTTTAGATGAATTAAGCTGTAGGCACTTTGGCAGTCTTGAGTCGTGAGATGTTTGAGAGGTTGAAGGATTTATATTGCAGAAATCATGTAATGTGATGTAGCCGGGGCCTTTTTATTCCCTTCATTTCTTTTAGCAGAGGCGGAAATGGTGACGACGGGTTTTGGTGGTCTAATCAGATACTGACTATACTGAAAGGGATGGAGCGAAGCTCTAGTTTCATCTTCGTCTCATGTTTTACAAAAAGGAGGTTTAATGCCAGACCCTGTTTGATTGAACGCTAACACTCCCAAAGAGCTATTATATCCTCCAGTCTCTACTTGCCTCTACTGTAGCGCTGCTCTCTGAAGGTTTCACTCATTTGTGGCTGAAACTGATCACAATTGATGGTAACACTTGGGTCTCTGGATCTTCTGCTTATTTAACTTTTACACACTCCAAGTAATATTATTTGTAAATATTTAAATCTTTTGTCATATTTAAAACTGATATTTTGAAGACAGAATCATGTGTAGTTGTAAAATACTGTATTTAAGTCACAATCATAACTATTGTTTTGCATTAAAACAATTAACATGCCTTTGTACTCTGTAATTATTACGGGAAGCTGAATTTTGTTTGTAATTGTCCATTTTGCCTGCACTGCAAGATTATTTTCGGGCTATACCATACAGCTTTAAGAAAAACAATGATTTTAGGACACACTAAATACATTAAATGTTAGGATGATTTATTGCAGAATTGTAGTGTTTATATATGGATGTAGAGAAAAACGGAAAACCTGCTACTATTAAATATTTAAAGTAGTTTTGAAGTATTGATTAAAAGCCTTGTCAGACAATGTTTGTTTCCCTGTTTTTTTAATGTTGCATTTTTTTTTTTTTGGTGTTACACTGACAGTGGTATGTGAATTCTGGTGCACACCTAATTTCATTTGTTTAAGTTTTTGTTGTTTTTTTACATCAAAACTGTCCAATGTTGTCAAAACCCATAATTTACAAGCAATATCTGTTATTGTAGAATGTAACTACTCTGCATGTTTTCCGGTGATATAAAACATTTAATATAATAATCACACATAAAATGAGAAATTTGTCACTGCTCCTTTAAAAAAAAGAAACTATTGCATGTAAGTTCTCTGGCAACTAGAGAATAAGAAATGCCAGTTACATTGTTCATGTTTCTAATGACGGTCTTGAGTAAAATACCTCCACCCCACAGACACACACACACACACACATATATACACATACACACACCTCTGGGTGGGAACTTGACGCTTCCTATGGTTTCCCGTTTCTTCTTCTCCCTCCTCTTCGGCAGTCCCTCTCTCCCTCTGTCTGCGTCTACCACAATAAACAATATTGACTCAGAGGGAAAACAAAGAGATCGCCTTTCTTTCTGGCCTGTGTGACCGTCTGCCTCGTTAGTTGACCGTCTGATCTGTCTGCATCATTAGCTGATTACACTGATTAATTGATAAGCTGTAGCCTCAGCAATCTGAAACGTATTTAATCTCGACTGCTTTTTGTACAGTATTTGGGAACATGGACTGTGCCAAATCAATACATTATACTCTGCAAGGTTAACGTCCACTGGCAGATACAAAACTAATGTCATAGTAATGCTAGAAAATGTGCTCATGTCGGCAATTTACCCTGAAATGTCTAGGAAGTTTCAGGTAGTGAGGGTCTGAGGCCGAGGCTACAGCTGGAGGAGGTTCAGCTCCTTTTCCAATCAGGAAAATGCAAAAGATATATCAATATAAAAGGCTTAAAACTTTGAACCTTTTATTGCTAGGTTAGTCACAATTGGCAATTCAATTCCCCTTTTTAGTTTTAGCTTTTAAGCAGTTTCATCTGTTGAATATCTAACTCTTGTATAACACGAGCCACAGGCTGGCAAAAAGTGAGGTTTTATCTTCTGAGTGATCAGTCTACATAAGTCAATGTACTTCTTCTCCAATATTGCTGTGTCTTATCTGTTGCCAGTGGACTGAATAACTTACTTTCTACTTTTGGAAATAAATATTCCTCCTCTGATGAAAACACGCACTTTTCTGGTGTATTGGATCATTGGTCATTTTAACGGCAAACTGAATAGATGCCATTCGAAATAAGTTTTATTTTTACAAGAACAAAATATAAACCCAGCTCTGACATCCCCTTTTTATAATAAGTCACTGAAACTCTTAATATATTTACAAAAAGATTAAAAAAAAAAAAAAAGAAAAGAAAAAAAAATCTTAAGTAAATAAATATAACCTGCCGCTGCTCATAAAAGACTGATGACGTCTCCGGGTAACACTTAGAAACTGGCTGTTTATGACTCTCTCTTTGAAGGAAAGAACATTCAACCTAAAAGAGAAATCACAATGTTTCTGTGGTCTTGGACAGTTCAGTAGATAAAATCTATGTTTAAGTGAGAAAATATAGGAAGCAAGAATGTCAGCTGCTCCACTGAGAGCAAATAATTAACAGAACGTGTTCAGCGTGACAGAACCGAGCCAAATGTCAGCGGGATACTGGCACATTTTGTTGTTGGTAGCAGGACGTGAAGCCATTTCTTTAGTCCATCCAGTGATAAAATACAGTGGAGCAGCTTTTTATGTAGAAATCCTTCTGTTGCAAAACATATTACAAAACTTATGTTTTGCAAGAGGGGGGAAAAGAATACAAAAAAATAAAAAGAATCCGTTAACCTAAACTGCCCCCTACTGGTTATTTATGGTGAGGACAAGCACATACATAATCAACCCCATAGGGATATAAGAAATACAATTAGTATTTAAACAAGAGTTATACATAACATTTTCCCAAAGAAGACTCTGATACAACTTTGCAAATGTAAGAAAATTATATGCAACCTCAGGATGTTAAAATAGCATGACGTGTAAGATGCTTCATTCATTTCACAATCTCCATCACGTTGAGAGTTTAAGGAGAAGAAAATTGAGAAATTGTATGAGAAGAGTGCAAAAAGCAAATAATGGCATTGTATGGCTTACTGATGTGAAAAATATGTATCCTAGTGATAGCAGGAGCAGCCTTGTCGTCTGGCGCGAGTGTTGTTGTTTTTTTTTTCACAGCTTTCAAGAGTTCAGTCTTTAAGCCACAATTCTTAATCTCCATACCAGGTGAAGCAGCTGGAAACAGCACGGCGGTTCCAGCGCAGGCACTTCAGTACTAGCTGTTCAGCGGTCTGACTGGGATTCAGTTCAGTTGTCTTTTGTCGATCGGCTGTCTCATGTGTTCTGACTGCTCCTACAGGCACGCGCTGCAGTGAAAGTCAGGTATTCCGGTCAGTTCCCAGGTTCCAGATGCCCGAGTCGTTGCCCACTGCAACGAACAAGTCACCCAGAGAGCATTGATCAGTTGAGTTAGGACTGCTCTGGTGGGCTCCACGCAGGTCAGTATATTATGCATCCAAAACGTCAATTCACTCAGACTTTATTAGACATGTTCAACTGTTGCCTGAAACAGAAAAAAAGAGAATAATGACACACCTTAACAAATTTAACTTCTGTTTTTGCATTATTTATTGCCATATTGAACCTAGTACAGGACAAGATCTCTAATGTTTTGAACTGTCTTATAATAAGGGTTGTCTTGTACTCGGGCCAATACAGTATTCTTAATATCCGAGCATGCTTACATCTGCTTTTAAATAAATAAATAAAATGACTCACCCTCGTCATCCGAGTCAAATCCAAAGATGTTTGAGCACTTCTGCAGTTGGAGATGACTCTGCAGATCCTCGGCACTGTTGAAAGTGACAAAACAGTTGGCACACCGTTGTCTCTGCAGAGCCGCTGTAACGTAGGTCTGCTGAGGCATGGGGAGGCTTCTTGGAGACGACTGGAAAAACGACAGCTCCTTCCTTCGTTTTGGCATGGTAATGTACTTCTCGTCCAAGTACGCTGTAGGGGGCAGGCGCATAAATGGCCTCTTACTATACCCTTCCAGAGCGTTCTTAAGAACTGTAGATTCGACATCTTCTCTGGTTACTTGTCCGTTCGTCATTACAGAGTAACCAGCCCGGCTAATTGTAGGTTGTGGTGTTTCCACTAAAGTTTCTCCCTTCTCACCTACAGCGCTCCCCGCTACCTCGGTTTTCCCCTCAGCGAGCGGTTGGATTTTCGTTTCGGACGTTGCAGGCTTGCTAGATGCCGATGAAGCACCCTGGTCTTTGCATTTCTTCCTGTCAATCTTTGTGTCACCCCCTTTATGAACATTCTTGCGCTTCCTATTCGCCTTGCTAGGGTCTGAATCTCTCGCGACGTGAGGTTTCTTGGATTTGGCGCCAGAGCTGTCGTGTGTTGTATCCGTTGTTCCTTCTTTTGCTTTTCCTTCCACATCAGGTGAGCTTTCTATTGCGGCTGCTTTAGCCTCAACCTGTTGGTCTACCGATTTAGACTTGGCTTTCTTTTTCAGGGCAGAGGTTTTGCTTGCATCTTTGCACGGCCGTCTTTCCTTGAGCGTTTTCATGTCCCCTTTTTTGTCAATACATTTGTTCTTATTAGTCTTGCCTGAGTCTGAAGAAGCACTATGACTACTGCTTTCTTTCTTTCCCTGTTTTTTTACATGTGATTTCTTAGAGGTTTCTTCTTTTGTTACGCTCTGTGTTTTCTCTGAGGTGGTGCGTGGTGGCACACTGAAACTGTTAGCCGGCACAGCAGACACAGATTTACCAGAGCGGCTTTGTGTTGAGTCTGTGTTTTCTGTCTTTGCTTTTCCGTCCTCATCAGCACAACTTTCCGGTCCTGCTGATGCTTTGGCCTCGTCTTGCTGGACATCAGATATGGACTTGGCAGGCTTTTTCCGGACAGACTCTGGTTCTTTGAGGGGACGTTTTTTCTTACCACTCTTTGTGTTGGCTTTGCCACTTGCAACCTTGTGCTTTTTTGACTTGCTGGACTCTGAACAAGCAGTTTGACTATTGTCCTCTTTAGGAGCGGAGCGTTTTTTCACTTTATGCAGTTTCTTCATTTTGTCAGCTGTCAACTTGTGTGTGTGGTCTGCTGAGGTGGTACTGATTGATTGTTTTAAACTGTTAGCGGTCACAATAGCTGTGGAGGTATGAGAAATGCCCTTTCGTTTAAAAAAAATCTTCATCTGATTGATCATTGATGTCTTCGACTTTGAGTCATTGATTGATGTTTCCGTACTGTTGACTACATCTTGGACCTGCTGACTCTTTTCTTCTTTTGACTCGTCGCGCCCATCCGAGGTCTCTGCTGCTTTAGTGGGGGTTGCAAGCGGAGCCGTGTTTGCTATGACACCTGGAGTGCTTTGACCAGTAGTAGTGTTTTCATCGTGCACAGCTTCCTTTGACTTAGGAGGACGCCCTCTTCTCTTAGGACCTTTTGTGTTTACTTTGACCTGCTTTTTCTTCAACTTATGTCTTACTTTGATATTGTGTTTTAACAATGACGATGAGATGACTTTGTGACTTTCGGTTGTATTTGTTACTTTATCTTTTCTTAACGTTTGCCTTAATCTCAGATTTGGGCCTGTGGGCTGTGTGGATGTGTCCTTGTTAGAAAGATTCTTTAAGACGTGTGAATCCTTGGTCACATTTCTCTCTTTCGACAGAGGTGATCCGACAGTGGTGGGAGATGAAGCCGGAACAGGTTTCCCAGTGGACGAGTTATGCAACACTTCTCCTCTTAATTTATGCGCAGCCTTTACACTTACAGTCTTATTTACAGTAGTGGCAGTAGTTACATCTTGCGGCCTACAATCTGGTTGTTTCGTACCATCCGGCGTGTTGTTGTCATCCGTTTGCTGATTTGTGTTCTTGTCTGCTTTAGTGGGTTGGGAAGCATAGTGCTCTCTTTCATGAAGGTTCAGTGCCCAGAGACAAATAAATAGTTTACAACAACCAGGGCGGCAGCACTCTGCCTGCAGCGGACTGTGCCTCCTGGCGTGGCGTCTCATTTCCATTCCAGTTTTGAACCGAGCAGTACAACCCTGATGAAGGCACGGATGCCGTGGGGTGAGTCTGTGTCTTTCAACGTGGTGTTGAAAATGATCAAAACTCCACATAACCCTCATGCAACTACTACATTTGCTGTTTCCCACACGGAACGCCAGTTCTAAAGGTTTGACTTCACCGTAGTGATCTTCAAGAGCATGGTACAGGAGTGCAACACGGTTTTTTGACAGGTCTGTAATCCAAGCGCAACCCTCCACAGGACAGCAGATTCTCTCTTGTGGCTCCGCATTTTTCTCATTGACAACTTTCCCACTGTGTTTTGTGGCCGTCTTCAGAACCTGCAGAGATTTTGTCTCCGTTTTATCTTCGGTGAAACAGCCAAACTTGTTGTCTACCTGTACTGATGTTGCAGAGGATTCCATCTCTGTATCTTGTTTTTGTTGCAACTTGGGATACTCAGCTTCATCTTTTGATCTTACTTGAGAGAGCTCCTCCTGTTTAAGTGGCTGCTTAGCTTCTGAGTTCAATGTGTCCTTTTTCGGTCTGCCAAGCCCTTTCTTCTTGCCAAAATGCCCATTTACCTTGTGAACAGGAGTTTTATCATTAAGTTGCTTTGACACGTTTAGTTTATTTTCATGTAAAGATGGATGATCCACTGGCTTGTCATTGGATCTTAACTTTCTGGAGCCAGATGGTGTTGAATCTGGAAGGCTTATTAATTTAAGACAAGCAGTAGACTGCCTTGTTCTCCCACTACTACAACACCCAGAAGCCACGTTTGTGGCCTTAGCTTTGGCAGAGGTCTTAGGTGTGGCGATATCTTTGGTCTCAGAAACCCAGTTTTCTTGGGTATTACCAGCTGACTCTTTGCTCCTCTTTAGCTTCTCAATATGGTCAGAAAGGTGCATCATGGCCAAGAGGTCATCTTTGAACATTGTCCTACAGAACATGCACTCATCTTTACGATAATGGAACATAGCATGTGCTACAACCCGACTTCCCTTAAAGACCTTGTTACAGAATGTACAGCAGTACTCCAACTTTGATTCCTTGGTTTCTAATAGTTTACTGTTCTCAAGTGTTTCTGGACCAATATCTTGATTTCCCTCTTCCTTCACTTGCACGTCAGCAACTACAGAGCAGCTGGAGCCAGTGAGCAATTTTTGAGGAACTTGCAAGGACTCCTTGGAGGAACTGTCTTCTGGAGCCTGCCGGTTGTGGTTCTCCAGATCAACTGCAGCAGGTGCATGTTCAGCAACCATTTCTGTTACTAATGTCAGAGCAGATATGTTATTTATACTCTCCTGATCTGTAGGTGTATTAGCAGTGACCATTGTTCTTCCGCTTGTGTCATTTTCACAAGGCATATATCCTTTTGAGAGTTTTTGGAAAACATCTGTGCAATCCACCTCAGAAATGTTGTTGCCCACAGTGGGGAGCACTTCTGGGATCTCTGCTTTTTGTTGGGCTACAAGATTTCTGCCTGTTTCAGCCTGAGATGAGAGTAACTTCAGATCTTGTTTTCTATCTCTAAGAACATCATGAGACTGTGTAGATGTGGGGCCAAAAGATCTAATGTTTGAAATGTTGGTCATCAATGAAACTGGAGGGATGTTATCAGTAACTACCACCTGACTGTTGTCCTCAGTTGAAGCTGTGGTTTTTGAAGCGTCTTTAACAGTTTGAACTTTGGAGACGTTATCTAAACCTGGGGATTGAGTCACTTTAGCTGCTTTTGAGGCAATAGTGACTTTCATCTCAACGGCTGACTCTTCACAGAGTGTTTTTGCTGAAGCTTCAGTTGCTGCTAATGTCTTTGACGCACTGGTAGCTTCCGTCTCTGCGGCAGACTTTTTGGACAGCTCTCTGCCTGAAAATGTCTTTCGTGAGACTGTTTTTTTAGTTTGAACTTGAAGAACTGTTTCTAAAGCTGGGGATTGTGTAACTTCAGCTGCCGGTGTCTGAGACGTAATTCCACCTTTCATCTCAGCGGCAGGCTTTTTACAGAGCTTTCTGTGTGGATCTTTTGGAGGACTTCCTTGCACAGAGGAGCGTGTGATTGTTGATACTGAGCCTTGAATGTTCAGCCTATTACCTTTTCCTTTCTGCCGCCGAGCATAACAGTGCAAATGTTGTACAAACATAGCTTCATCCCGCGCTCGAAGAACCACCTCTTTGTGCTGCACAGTCTTCACAGGTTCTGATGAAACAGGAACCTTCACCGTAGGTCTGTAAAGAAGCACTTGAGGTAAACCTCTCTGTCTGTTCAAAGCGTCCTCAGTAAACGTTCCCATCAGTTCATTGTCTGGTAGGGAGAGCTCAAGAATTACTTGTGGCGGGGCAGCTGGTTTTAGAGAGCCCAGCGAAAACCCTTGGTGCTTGCGGTTGTTTTTCCTTGCCGTTAAATGAGAGTTTACTGAAGGTTTGTGTTTTGCATTGTTCTTAAGCTCACCCGCTTCCGACCTTTTTACGACAGAGGATCCATGGTGCTTTGGATGTTTCATCCCATGCTTTTTGATCTTCGGAAGAACATTATTCTCACCAAGATTTCCTGAGTCTTCCAGAAGCCACTTGGGTTTTCTAATCCTCCGTTTTGGTGGGTTCTTCTCCGAGAGTCTTGTGGTGCGTTTAAGTTCCCCATGCCTAGCGGCTACATTGTCCTGTAGCCTGTCTAGCTGCCAAAATGAACGCCTCAAAGGTTCAGCTGATGATGACCCTCGGTTGCTTTTCTTCTTTACAGTGTGGTCAACATTAGGCCGTGTTTTGCCTGGACCCACCTTTAATCTCTTGGAAGCAGTGTCAGTATCCGCTTTATGATGTCTGTCCTCTTTATTGTGCCGCTTTTTAGCTGCTGTCCCCTTACTTCCTTTCTGACATACTGGCTTGCTTAATTGGGAAGCAGCTTCTTTGGTGCAGTAGCTCAGGATCCATTTGTCCTCCATGATTTCTTCTAGGGCACCACTAACCACCTTCTCACTCATCAGCTTCAAGCAATTGGTCCGCAAAGCAATGAGGTTCCAAAACTCTGGGTCAAAATACAAGTCCTTCTTCAAGACCTGAGGAAAGAGAGAGAAGAAATTGGGCTGGTGTTACATTATGGAATAATAACAAGCAACCATTTGTGTCTGAATTGACTGAGAATATGAAACAATGCCTTCTCTCCGTCATGATTTGTTAAAAAGGTGCTATACCTGCAGGGTTTCAAAGCGAATGTGATTTCTAATGGGGCTGTACTCCACGTGGTACTCTTGATCAGGATGCATGTAAAGAAGATACACCATCTTGTAGGCCTCAACAGTGCGTTCGAGGAAGAAGACGAGAAGAGCACATGCCCGGCAAACCTCCAGGTCATTGGGTAGCAGGCCGGCTATTGTTTTGTAGATTAGGGACTTTGTGATGACATCGCAGGGAAGGCAAGACCCCAGAGCATTGGCACAAAGCTCCACGCAGAACTGGATACCATCTTCACCCAGCTTGTAAGATACAAACAAAAGGTTTAATATCAATTCAATAAATATAGAAATCCTAACAAATCTTCTAACATTTATAAATATAAACTACAAAAAAAACTGCAGTTCAAACATCTGTCTTACCTCTTTCAGTATGGCTCTGATGAATGGGAAGATTGAGTTGACATTGGTCGCAGACAGCATCAGCTGACGACTCTCCCCAAGTAGAGCGTTCTTGGATGTATTCAACCGACTATGAAGTTTACTCCATATGAAGACAAGATCACTGCAAAGAACAGAGTTAAAACTTGTTCTTAATAATACTTAAATGGGAAGGCCTCAGTAAGTGTTGACTTACTGACTTCTCATTACATTTGCATCACACTGAAATTTACTTACCACAAATAGTACATGTCTCCCGTGCGAAGCTGCTGGGAGAGGAAGGCTCTACTGAGGGCGAGTAGCAGCTCGTCCTTTTCCTCACACTCCAAACTGCAGATGATGTGAATTGCATCTTTACCATTTATTTCAGCCACCTGAATGGACAATCAAAAGGAATAGCTTTTAGGACAAAGATAGTTTTCACACATGAGATTTTGGTATAATTGTGTGGTAGCTAAGCAACAGTTACAACAGACTGAAGTGACATTTCTCGCCATTTGACTGAAAAACACGCCAGTCTTCTGCATAAAACAGTCACTCCACCCACCTCTTTCTGTAGGCGGTCATGCTGTGAAGTTTTGAAAAGCCACGTGAGGTAGACCTGGAGGAAGAACAAGTGTTGTCCTGCTGTGGGATTCCGAGCACAACACTTAGCCAGGGCCATAGCCTCACTGACCCGCTCACAGGATAAGAGGTAGTGCACCCGGAGTTCAAAGAACACCGGCATCTCTGAGCTGATGCACCCATCCACTGTGGAATAGTCAAGAAGCCAGAAGAGAAGAAGATAGATTATGGTTGCAGTTTACTTGATACTGCTTCAGAGATTAGCAAGAAAACAACCACTGAGAACAAAACAATTTTTAAGTATTTAAGGTATTTAAATAAATCTGTTTGTTTATGCCTCAACATGAGACAAAAAGATATATTCTGCCAACTAATTTGATATAATCAGTCGTTAAGAGAGGTAATGACATTAGTGTTTATCACAGGACAGATGTTAACCCTGTTACCTACCTTCACTCTGAGGTAAATTGGACTCACTGAGGATTGCCTGTAAGGCTGGGACAGCCCAGGGCCCGCCGCCCCGAACCAAACGCTCCACCTGAAGTAAGTGAACATTCTGAAGCCTCCCAAGGGCCAACTGGTGACATTCCTGAAAGAGGACAAGTACAAAAAGGGACTTCTTAAAGTGCTAGTATTTTAATTGATATATTAAGAGCAACATCATCCTGTATTGCAATAATGTTCAAAACAATAAACTGTTTTGATAGGTATAGCGCACAATTAACAACATTGTCCTGTTGAGAAGATGATCTACACTTCATGCTCACCTGGAATGTAAGGGTGAACTGTTTCAGTGGTTCCTGATGGAAGTCCTTCTGGTCAAAGAACAGCAGCAACTCAAAAAGACTCCTGTGAGGAGAGCAACACTGTTTGGCTTCTATCTACAACATTTGTTATGTACTTTATAACTCGGGTCTGAGTATTCACAGGAATTACAGTATTTGTGTTGATGTAAAAAATACTAACTGTGATAGAGAGGCAGAGGAATGCACTTAATTGGGAAGCTAAGGGAAACCCTGGGGAAGACGGGATGACGGATTCATTTATGGAGTAAGGGCAAACGCAGGCAGCATGCCAGGGTTTTTTTCTGGATCACAAAATGAGTGTCTTAAGCCAAGGAACACAATCAACATTCAATTCCATTAATTTTGCCACTAACCGTCCCCAACTATACAAGATTACTTAGGAGAGGGTTGACAAACATTTCCTATTGCCTATTTGACTGTTCTTGTTGTGTTCTGTGTGCAATTGATCTGAAAGGTTTTCTCTCTGCGTATGACAATGGCAAGTCAATACAAGTGATTTTACCCTGATTATTTCATAACACATGTTTATAGAGTTAATGCCTTGTTTAATCAATGTCTGTTTTTCCCAAAGAGGTTGTGATGTTTGATGTAATATGTGTGCTTTTCCAAGGACACACTGTGCTAGGCCAGTTCCCTAAGGGGCAAAAAAGGGTTTCATTCATTCATTCAGATTCCGGTGAAATAGAAAGTGTGTTGCAAACACCACTTGACATTCCTCAATGGTAAAACTGGGAACTACACTTAAGCTCTCACAGACATCACCGAACTGGCATCAAGACTAGTGGTAGCTAAATGCGGCCACCATCATTCAGGTTTGCACAGAAACATTCACAGTAAATGTGGTTCAGAAGAAGTGATATTACCTCAACAAACATCTAAACTCTGCTTGCATAGACGGTATTTCTGGCTTCGTTCTGGACTTTACAAGTAATTAGATTAAGAGATGGTACGGAGAAGGAGTTGCCTCATAAAAAAGCCTGTCATTGGTGTTGTAGCTCGGTCATAAGCACATTGTGCTGCTATCACCTACAGCAAATTCAGCTATTTATCCTAAGAGTATTCCCATCACACGTTACATGATCATGGCTGGTACTGCAAAGTCTGTGACCAAAACCCACAGGCTTTCACCTGACTCCTACACTGAGTAGGAGTGACCAAAATGACGTATGCTGTCCAACTACTTGGAACACAATTGAGACTCCTCAAGTACAGTATGAGATCTCTCTTCGGAAACTGTTAAATCACAGCACTTAAGTGGCATTGATTTCTTTTGATTTATTTGTCATTGCATTGTTTTAAAAAACGGCAAGTAAAATCTGTGGCAATCAGGGTTAGGGTTAAAATAGTCTTTAGGGAGGGGTCTATATACTTACAAAGCCAGACTACTGAGCGTGTGGAGCACATGATCACAGTTGGATGGAAAGAAGGTGCAGGCTCGAGCAAAATAGCACAGAGATATCTCAAGGATCCTGAGCTGAGGCAGCGGCACCTGCCAGCGAGAGGCATACTCCTCCACCAGCTGCACGGAGAAAAGACAAAACAAAGAAAATATTACAAGGACAATCTAAGTTTCAGCCATTTAGCTTGTTTAAGTCTGTACATTAGATGTTAGATGTTTTAACTGCAGCTGTAAGTACATTGGTGATGCAAAAGGAACAAGACTAAGCCAAGTAGCTTTTTTTTCGGCATTTTCAGCCTTTCAGACATTAAGATGTCTTTTCTCTGTTTTATAACATGGTCAACGTACTATCTTAAATTTGGACTGTGGGTCAGACAAAAGACATTTTTAAATATTGGAGCCCTACCAATATCTGTTGGTAGATAGGACATTAAAAACAGTTTGTCTTAACTACTTATTAACTACCCCTACAGTAACAAACATATGGAATTAATCAGCATGGCTGAATCATATCTTTTATTATATTGCTCAAATCAAAATACTGACTGTAACAGTTGAGCCTATGTCTGCAGATTTCTTCTTTAACACACACACACACATTTATTACAGTGTGCAACCAAAACGGGACATTTAGTGCTCCTCCACACAATACTTCCTGTCAAGTCCCTAAAATATAATGTGCTTATATTGCCCTCTAATGGTGAAGATCACTCTTGTGCACCGCTGGAATCCTGCGAATGTTAACTGTCAACAATGTTGTTCTCAGGCCTTTGTCCCATTACTACAACTACTTCGCCACTATTAAAATGCAGGAAGTTTTGAAGCTCAGATTAGTTGATTCAAAACGCAGATAAAAGGCATTGCGCTTCATTAATCCACCTTCACTAGTGTTCAAACGGTGTTTTCAGATAGAGCAAACTCTTACATTTAAAGTTTAAATGGCATGCCAATAGCTTAGTAGTAAACATAATTGTCTTGGTTTTGTCAACAGGAAACCGTAGACTGAACTACTTCCCACTTCTAGTAATTAGGCTATAACCCGGTTTATAACTGCATCAGACAAACAATCTCAGACAACTTCCATTTGCATGCACTTTTTTAAATTATATTTACTGGTTGTATTCCTGTAACGTTATAGCATTATGAAAACGTCAGGGTATGGAGGACATCTTGTGATACAAGGAATTATGTGACGTATTACAATAAAAGGTACACTTTCAACTACATGTCCTTTTGCGGCAGCTTAAGACACATAATTAACGTTATGCTAAATTCGAAGTTGGACTTTATAGCTAAGTGAATGCTTAATAATGCAGGATACTAATTGCATAACAACCTTACCTGAAAGGTTAGCTAAATTCATTACTAGTGAAATGATTACAAAGCGCGTTGCAAACTTGCAAAAAGATGTCCACTCGGTAGTTTGGTAAACATGCAGCGTACTAACTAAGCTAACTTGCGGACAAATGTTGGGCTAGCTGGCTCCAACAATTAGCCCAGTTAGCTTGCTAGCTGTACACTGAACAATCATGTCAAAATATGACTGTTTGCTATGTTTACTGCCTCGGACGCTTCAATAAAGTCGCCTGAATGTGAGGTTGGGTTATCAGACATAACGTTAACGTTTGAAAGGCGTTACGGCATTTGTTTTTAAAGCGACTCGGACTCGTTAAATTGCTAGCTAGATGCTAACGAGCCTACCTGCTAATGCTAGCCGTGTAGCGGCCAGTTCTGGGGGAGGGGAGTCGGCTAACATAACGTTATAAGCTAGTATCTTCGACAACAAGCTCGTCACCCGCGTCAGCTACGGCTCCTTACCTTACAAAAGTCAGAGCAGAACAGTTTACTATTGGCTCGCAATTCATCACTTGAGTAGCGGGTCGACAAACTCTGTAATTGTTTTTCGAACCCCTCTAACTCGTACACACTGCCCTCCTCCGCCATACTGCCTGTCTAGCCTTGCTCGTAGCAGCATCGCCACGGTCAACCACTTGCATTGACAGCGCTGATTGGATACTGGCAGCGTTAAGGGGCTTGGTTATTAATCCAGCATGCACACCAGAAGAGTTCAGCGGAGTCCAAGCTCCACAATTAAATCAGATCGCCCTCCGATAAAGAACCGCCGCCACCAAAAGTAAAATATTATGCGCCATAAACCACATGGCAGACACAAACACAGCTCGTTAATGACTTCATATTTGCTTTCACGTCCCATTGTATAAACTTGAGAAATTCTATCAAGGATTGTCATTCTGCTGATAAAAACCTTACAACACATACATATTAGGACTTCTACTCGTGTTTGAATCATGTTTATACATTTACATACACAAATAGAATTATCAAATATATTTACATAATAGAAACACTATGTAAACGAGTACATCGTGTAGATATCTATATTATATAGTTTCATTTGGATAAAAACAAAAACTAACAAAAGCTATACAGTCTACATACATATATAAAATCCTTAGATTTGACCAGGTTTAAAACAACAAGTATTGTTGAGATGTTTTTAAATGTGTAACGTGGAAATTACGTTTAAAGCTATATCCCTATATATATTTGCATTTATTAATTTTGTATTCCCAACATACTAACACATAAAAAAGTACTCTGGAGCCGATTTAATGTAAATACACAACAATAAATGCACTCTAAACCTAATTGACTGTATACAAGCAGTCACAGACTTTCTTTAAAAAAACTTTATTTAATCATACACATTCATTAAGGCAAAATTAATTAATGCAATATAAAAGCTTTCTCTAAGACACAGCAGATTAAAAAGTCAAGACAACTTTACAGTTCGATCCCAAGCACGGTGTTGAAAAAGGAAAGGGGAAAAAAAACACTGACATATTATTTCAAGAAATCAAGAAAGTTGATTATACTCCGCATGTATGTCTTTTTATTATTAAAAGGCAGCACATAAGGTGCTTATATACAGCAATCTTGACAAAAGAGATGGGGCTTTTCTACTTTACTATGTCTTCAACAATCTTATACTTTTCAGACAAAAACAACAGCAACACAGAGGGGGTCTATTCAAGACTGACACAAAATAAAAAGCTTTCTAAAAGTTACAAACTTAGAAAAGATTTGCTTTGAGAACTACAAGCAAATATAATAAGAAATAATCATCTGCTTTAAATTATATGCAACTCTATCACAAGTTGACACTAGCCTGACATATTTGGCTTATTATACCTTAAGACTCAAGTTCAAAAAAATACAAAAATGAATTAAAGAGCAAACCCTAAATCAAAAACTTCACAAAGTATATTTTTGTTGCCATCTCTGAGACACGTCTACCCAACCCGTCGTTGCGTTTGTTGCTCCAGTGGAAGAAATGTACAAGCGTATCAGTTCAGTTTAGTTCATCTCGTCGGTGGACTCCGACAGGGACCGCTCTCTCCTTTCCCGGCTCGTGACAAAGTTGAGCAGGTCAACGGCCGTCACCACGCCAAAGACCATCTGCTTCAGGCTAGGGGAGCCGTCCGTCAAGTCTGGTGGAAGAACCGAAGGGAAGAGAGAGATTAATGGGGTGAGAAGGACTGAGAATGATTACCTTGCTTCAGGAGTTGTGACCCTACATGACTGTTTCCATTTCCAAAAAGCTTTCTGCAGCTTTTTTAAAAAGTGAAACCACAAATTCAGGTACACCACAACAGGGGTTATTAGAACAGAACTGCTGAAGAGAGGAGGAAATGCTTATCAGTCTTGCAGATTGAGGATGAATACCGTAAACTCAGCGTGGTGAAGTCAGGTTGTACTGCATGTTCAGATCCAAAGAATACGTTTGCTTACTTCCTACTGGACACCTACAATCAATGAAAACCAAACGCAACAACCTATTGTAAATATGTTTCTCTCTTTATACTCATGTACACAGGACCTTGAATGGGGGTATGACACTAGACAAAATTCACAAAAATTCAGTAGTGTGCCTTTTTGTTGCCAAATTCTCACCGCATCCAGACCACTTTAAAAAGGGCATGCTTGTCCAAAACCCTTGGGATGCTGGCTCTGCAGCTAAACTTTGACACCCATGTATCAGAGAGGAATGATCAGTGACAAGTCGACCCACTGAGAGATCAACGTTATCATAAAAATGTAGGTGCGGGGCGCCCGGATGGCTCAGTTGGTAGATTAGGCGCCCATATATAGAGGTTTACTCCTATCGCAGCGGGCGACACCCACCCTGGGACCCTTTATTATTTATTATTTATTAGATGCCTGTCATTCCCCCCTCTCCCATTCCATGTCTTCAGCTGTCCTTTCAAAATAAAGGCCTAAAATGCCCACACACAAAAAAAAAAAAATATATATTTAAAAAAAAGTATGTAGGTGTGGAAGTGTCCTGGGTGCACATTTGAGCTGCAGGGCCTGCAGTCAATACTGTTACCTTGAGAAAGACCCTTATTCACGTTTTCATTCAAGTTTTTTCTTCAATTTGTCTTAAGAAAGTTCCTAAGAAAAGTCTACGTCTGATTTCTGACGTGCTCTTAAACAGCCAAATTGTTCGCAGGTGCGTTCTTAGAATGATGAATCCCAGTGTCTTGGTAAATTGACAGCTCGTGTCCGCATAGGTAAACGCCCCGTTAATTCCCATAAAAAGGGCATGGGACGGCAGGGCCGCGTGCACCCGGAGATAAATGTCAAAGAGACGTGGTAAAGACGGTGGAGGCCTCGACTCCAAAAGGAAGAAAAAAACTTTAGTAATTCCGAAGTGGAGCTACTGCTGCGAGAAGTTAGCGAAAAACGAGACACCATATTTAATAAAACCAAAGCATGGAATGCAATTACTCATGCAGGGAACGCTGTATCTGGATAAGGTTGCCGAACTGATGAAGTACATAGGCCTAGCACAATTCATACACAACGGCAATTCAAAGGTCTTTGCAAAAGGAGCAGAAGTGTAAGTGCAGTGTGTATTTGTTCAAACAAACAAACGTATAATTACGTGTAAAATAATGAAAATAATAAGTAACAAAATTAGTGAGGACAGAAATGTTAAATTAGAACGGACACAAACGGTATAACTGCTTATTCTGGGCATATATGTCGGTTCTCAGTTGTGCGTAAGAGTACTCTTGAGTGTGCATGGATTCTGTTCTTACCAAAGAACAAATCCCAAACTAGAAAACATTGGTGAATGCCAGAATCTTAAAAGTGGGGTTTAAGAACAAATTTGTTCGCTGAATAAGGCCCAATGACTCTTCACGTACAAACTCAGTCTACGTTGGTTGGGATACAGACCCTGATGAACGTGAGCCAACCCCCCCCCCCCCCCCCCCCCCAAAAAAATGACCAAATGCCATGAATTTGAGCATTTCGAATGATACAGATATTTAATGATACAGATTTTATTCATGAATTAGCAGCACTATTGCACGCTGTGCATTGCTTTTTTGCCATGGTGTGTTTTTCCACACTACCACCGGGAGGAGCCAAAGTTAGTTTAGTTCATCACATTTTGTTGCACTTGTGCAAAGATGCTCTAGTAGCTCAGGCGAATGAGAGCACATGAATGAAGGAAGTGTGAAAAATGTACTTACATTGGATCTGTTCATGCACCACCAGGGCAAAGTGGTCCGTCTCGAGAATGCGAGATAACTTTCCCAAGTTATCAGTCAGACGGACCTAAGAAGGGCAAAAAAGACAATGACTTAAGAATAAAGAATGAAAATGAAAGCAACCAATGCACAAGTGACAGAGCAATCAATGTATCAGATCACTATTGTGGATTTTTTTAAGTTCAAAGACTTAAAACTGTTTCCTCTCACTGCCTAATTTGTAATTACAGTTGTTTGGCTGAATTTAACTATCACCACCTGGTTTTACAATCCATTTTGGACCAAATCCAAAACACACAACTGGACTCGATTTGCTGAAATCCGTTGAGACGAGCAGGTTTAAAGCCTTTTCACCTGGAGACCCTTCCTGAACTGGTTTGTTTGATTGGCTGCTGCTGTCAGCCAATCAGAATTAACAATTTAGTCTTCAATTACAGCCTAAGTTATTAAAAAAAACCCTTTCCCTTTTCATCACTTTTCCCACAAATTTTTAGATTTCCTTTAAAAAAAAAGCCCCCAAAAGGGTTTGAAATTGCGGCTGACCTGTTTGAAATGCTTGTAAGCACTTTGCTGACCCGGGGCCGCACCCTTTATCTTCCCCGCCAAAATACCGGGCCCAAAATATTTCCCCAAGGGCACCATGCCCGGGTTAAACCCGTTTCGACACCAAGTGACATTGCAATCAAACACAATGCACCCAAAAAAGGGTCCAGGGGTTCAAATATTTCAGCCGACAAAACACTCCCCGGCCCCCGTCCAAACCCCGGCGCCTGGTCAAAGCCCTTTTTTTTGAGGTTTTGATGGTCCCCCTGACAAAGGCGGTTTTTGGGAGGGCGGGTTAAAGGGGGGGGGACATTTAACCCCTCCCCCTCCGGTTCCACCACCTGGGAAAAAAAAAAGAGAGGAAAAGAGAGCCCCTTTCAAACCCAAAAATGGGGAGAACCTTTCAGAAAAGGAGAATGCCCCTATATTACCATTCCATGGGTTTTTCACCAAAGGGCCTCCCCACTTTAAAGCCCCTTTTGGACCTCCACCTGCCCTCGAACTTGGGCCCTTTAGGAAAAAAAAAATCAAGATTTTTCCTTTAAACAAAACCCCAAACTGAAGGGCCCCCTAAAACTCCCGTGGCCTCCCAAAATAGTATTTCTGTTTTCTCATTTCTTTCTTTTTTTTGAGAACCCGTGTGTGTTGATTTTACTAACCCCCCACACACACAAAACACACAACACACCCCACACACACACCAGGGGGGACAGCAAACCCTTTTGTTTAAAAAACTACTTTTTTTACCTTTTTTTCTACCTTCAGAATTTTTTTTAAAACCCTCCGACAATGAATTTCAATTTTTTAAACACGACCTTTCAATTTTTTACAAAAGATTTTTTACCTTTTTAACAACCCGAAAGAAAAGATTTAGAGACAACCCTAACATTAACAAAAATCTTGGGACCATTTTTATTTCCTTAGTAAATAAAAGTAAAAAAAAACTACATAAAGGGGGCAAAGAAGAGAATGGGTGTTTTTTAAACCCCGGAAACCAAAAAGGGAGGGGCCCGGGGGGGATGCCCCCCCGTTTTTTTTTTTTTTTTTTAAAATTAAACCCTTTAAAGGCCCCTTTCTGGGGGAGTTTTGTGCAAAAAAATTTAGAATTTAAGTCTTGCATAATATGTGCAAAACTGTAGGGTTAAGGCCTTTGCATTGTTGTAGATATCAACAGGTATTAGGGCATTCAGCATTTACATTATTAACTTTTCATGATATAAGACTGACCCAGACAATGTGCCCAACATAATGAACCACTGAAGAGACAGTATATATGTCAGCAACAGCTAGAAATTTGGGTCTGTGGTGAACAGGTCCAGGGGTCCCTGGTGTAGGGACCAGGGACCCAAAGTTAAATTAATGTTGAGGGATCAACTAAGACCACTGAATTTCTAAAGAATGAGAACCACTGATTTACATAATTTCTAATCCTTTAGCCTTTGTGCCAAGGCCAGAAATGTTTGGCCCTCATCCTCTGTGCAGCACTTACTGTATTTACTTTTTTGGGAAAATAAATACTTTTTGTTCATTTTATGAAACATTGAATGAATTATTTACAGTTACATTTAGATATTTAGAGATCATCAGATTTTTGCTCATGTTTACAACTTTGTGCACATTCAAAATCAACTCCTCCCATCTCTGTTGTCCGAGATTTGGAGAGTTGTAATATAGTCTGCTGTGCATGTCATTGCTCCGTTTTATAGGGTGGATCTCACTCAGACCGTTGACAGACACAGAGGCCCATTTGACAAACACAGTTACGAGGAGGGTGTACGCTGCTCATTATCGAGGTCCTACGCACGGATGCAACGCGGCACTGCCCCCAGCAGAGCGGGTCCCCAGCCGCGCTGCTCACCTCTATTTTTACAGAGAGTGGACACGAAGCGACGGACGGTCTGTGATACTCAGAGCTCATACAGCTCGTAAAAAAAATTCTCAGTTTGCGACAATTTGAAATTCCGCAGACAGGGAGCGCTCTTGAAAACTTGCATTTGCCCATTAAAAGCACCCATGGTTGTTCCAGTCGTGTAAGATATGGCTTGAAGCAAGTCTAAATAAAACGTAAGCAGGCCACTTCTGCTGAGCGCGCAGTTTTTCTGAGATTGTCGAACGACCACTGAATATGACTCAGCATCAAACTAGACGGAGACGAAAGATCTTTGATTATGTCCCAACACCCAAAGCCCATATTTAAACGGACTAACCGGGAAATAGAATTTCCCATCAGAATAGACACCTGATAGTCGAAAAAATATACCAAATTTAAAAAAATAATACCTCTGAGACTAAAATTTAACACTTTAATGGCCTTAATTTGACAATTTTTGATTTTTTCACTTTTTTAATACTTTTTAAAAAACCCCGCGGACACCCTACACACACACACCCCCCACCCCACACACACACACCAACACACACACACCCCCACACACACACACACCACACACCCCACACACACACACACACACACACACACACACCACACACACACACACACCACACACACAAAACACACCCCACCCACACACACACACACACACACACACACACCCACACCACACACACCCACACACACACCCCACACCCACACACACACACACACACACACACACCACACTTTTACTATATTATGCCAATTAAATTACCTTGATTTTCCACATGGGGATGCTGGGCATGGCTAAAAATAAACTTAAAACTAACAAACAAGAAACAATGCCCCGACATCTATTCTTTATAAAAAGAAACAGCACTAGATTTTGGAAGTCTTAAACATTTTCCACAATTTAAATTCTGATAGGGGTTTTTCGCACAATTATTTTTCCAACACACTGACATCAATTGGAAAAGAAAACTTACAGAAAAGTATTTTCTCTGAAGAAGGAGGCAACCACAGGACGCCCATGTTGCTCTGCTTCTACTAGATGTGTACTTTAGGTAAATAATTATGTTATAATGTGTAAGCCAAAAGGATATAATATGCTGAAATAGTACATCAAGACCAGTTTTGAGTTTGTTTAGGTCATTCTGTCCCCTAATTGTCCAAAGAAACTAATTGGTGCTGCAGTCTTTGACAGTACAGAAATGGACGGTGTGGTTGTTGGACAGGTGGGGATTCTCACATGTAGTTGCGGATGGAGTCCGGCAGGATCACCACACAGCGTTGACCCTCCTTCAGCTCTTTGGCGACATGTACTGCCGCCGCCATGGCCGTCCCGGAGCTGCCTCCTGTTACAGAACAGAGCTAAACGTGAGCCGACTGCATAACCTCGCCGGGACGTCTGGCGGTCGGGCACTTACCGCACAGCAGGCCCTCCTCTCGGATCAGCATGCGAGACATGTTGAAGGACTCCTCGTCGTCTGACTTGTACCAGGTATCAATTACCTGGAGAAGAAAAAAAAGACGTATTACTACATCAAGTGGTTGTGAGTCAGGTACGCATGAGGAAAAAAAGAATGTATGGAGAAGAAAAAAAACAGGCACGTGGAACTCACTGATCTGTCGAGCACGGTGGGGATGAAGTCGTAGCCGATGCCCTCCACCTCGTACTGGGTCTTATCCGTCTTGTTAAGCTCCTCGGGCTCAGCCAGGATCGATCCTTCTGGGTCAACACCGACAATCTGCACACATAGGAAATAGGATCTCAAACCCCCACCTTGAGCAAAAGTTTCCCCCCCCCCACCCATTATCGCCCTGGCAATTGCTTGTTTAACTGTATGGAGAGGCAAAAACACATCCGATAATTCCTCACTTGAACGTGTTTGGACCAAAGTGGCCCGGTTGTTTGAACTGGATCCATATCTAAATGCAAAATCCAAAATTAGGTATTAATTCGGATCTTCCCTTTTTTGGAGAGATTGGTTAGAAAAGGGAATTGTCACACTGGGGGGGGGGGGGGGGGTGGGGGGATCTGTATCTCGGTGGCATATTGAAATCCTTTGAGAATGTGGTATAGCAATTTGGAATCCCTATGCTCAATCTTTTAGATATTTGCAATTTTGCCATCTGTTACTGGGAATTTTTGCGCCTCATTCAGTTCAAGATCATGCATCGCTTCTATTGGGTTCCCTCCAGATTGTTTAGAATTGAAATTTAGAATTTCAGACACACTGAATTTTTGGAAATGAAAGGACGATTAATCATCAGCCCGAGACTATTTGTTCTGGGAGATGGGTCAACCCTCAGCGGGATAGATGGGCACGTAAGAAGCCGGGTCCATGCTAGCTTAATGATAGCCAAAGGATGGACGAATGAAGGGGTGCCGTCAATCTGGGAGTGGGCTTGTGTGAGGGCTAGGGTGGCGGTGTTTTTATAAAAAAAAACAAAAAAAAAACGGCCAGATTGGATGTTTGTACTAGAAAATGGGGAATATACCTGAACTTTCTCAAGGGCTCTTAGAAGCTTTATGCTGGGGAGAGACGTGTACGATGGGCTTGTGGTGATGTCATTGGGTTTATTGTCTATTTTGTTACTATTTTGCTGAATTGTCTTGAATATTGTAGCGAGTGTGTCACCTTTTCTTCATGTTGCGAGTTGTATGTTGTATGTTTATGAGCTCTGATCTCAGAAAAGAATGACTTCTGGGCCGAGACAGCTTACCTTGATGTTGGGGCATCGTTCTTTGAGTTTGCGGGCGATGCCTGTGATTGTCCCCCCGGTGCCGGCTCCGGCCACCAGCATGTCCACTTTACCTGTCAGGAGGGGACGAGTTCACGTTTACTCCACTCACAGAAATGTACCAGGACAGAGACAACAAAACCCAAACTGTAAAAATTGGCATTCTTGAGGTAAATATACATGGTTGTTTATGTCCTGTATTTTTTGACTTACTTTTATGTACAATAGCAGAAATCTAACATCTGAGGATTTTCTTTTTTTCATTTCATGATTATGACAGGGCTGTGCGTAAAAGATCTTTGTACCGTCACACTGCTCCAGGATCTCCTCAGCTGTGGTGTCGTAGTGAGCCAGAGGGTTGCTCGGGTTGCGGTACTGGTCCAGGATGTGAGAGTTGGGGATCTCGTTTTTAAGGCGCCAGGCTACGCCCACGTGAGACTCTGGCGAATCGAAGCGAGCGCTGGTGGGCGTGCGGACGATCTCGGCTCCAAGAGCTCTCAAAACATCCACCTGTTCAGGAAAAAATAAGAAGATATAGCGGATCAAGTGCTTACTAATACTGTATAATATACATTTTAGAGAAAATGGATGATGTGTATATTTTGCTCTGCATGCGAATGCAAAACACGGTTGAATAAGGATATGTTATGAGTACTGCAGTAGCATGATAAGTATAGTAGCACCCCATTTTAATTAAGCTAATTCAATTAAGATAAGAATGGTTTAATATCATCTACATCCATTTCTTTTATGGTTTGCTATAAAATTGCGTAGAAAAACTGACATGTTTCACTATGGATCTTTCATCAGGACATACAGATTTGAAAGAGTCTTAGCAGCTTTGTCCCTTCATTAAACGAAAGTACAAAATGTCACAAAATGACTCAGACTCGAGTGACTTTTAAAAGATTTTACCACTCAAATACCAGCCTTTGCCATAATTTGGGGTAAGAGGTTGCTAACCATCAATTATCTTATTATAGCCAATAGTAGAGGACAAGACAGACAGCAGACAGACAGACAGACCCAGACAGACAGACGACAGACGCAGACGACAAAACAGCAGACGTGACAGACAGGCAGAATGACAGAACAGCAGACAAGACAGCAGGCAGCAGACCAGCACAGACAGACAGACAGACAGCAGGCAGAACAGACAGACAGACAGGACAGACAGCAGACAGGAGACAGGCAGACAGGCAGACAGGCGAATGACATGCAGCAGCACACTGGACTAGAAATTCCCTCCTGGCACTTTACACTTAACACTGGACTCAAACACGAGACGACATGACTAATTAGCGTCTTTTCTTTGGTTTATGACAGACATGTCTGCATTGTTAAGTAGCATTGTGTTACTTAATTTCTGTATTTTTTGTAACTGCTCACTTTATTTATCTAATTTATTGTCTTCTTTTTTTTACTTGCTTAAAAAGCTGTATCTTGGAACTTTTCAATTTCCTTGCGGGTAAGTCATCCCAAAAGGATCAATAAAGAGAAGTCGAAGTCTTAGTCTAGTAATCAATGACATTGTGCTGACCCGGGGCATCTCAAGTCTGCAGAAGTAGTGAGGACTTAAGTGGGACAGAGTGACAGTTTCAATATAACACAACTCACCTTCTCCATGCTCATCTTCTCAGGCATGACGATGATGCAGCGGTAGCCTTTCACAGCTGCAGCCAACCAACCCACATACACACACCTACACACACACACACACACACACACACACACACACTTTACAACATTGCTGCTTTCAACTCATCAGCACCCCGCCCCAATGGTAACACATGCAGTTAATTACCAGTGTTTCCAGAGGTGGGCTCTATGATAGTGTCTCCAGGCTTGAGCAGCCCAGCTCTCTCAGCGTCCTCCACCATCCGCAGGCTGATCCTGTCCTTGACACTCCCGCCAGCATTGAAGTACTCACACTTGCCCACTACGAACACACAACGGAAAGATTTGTTCCATTAATAGCCATTTCTGGTAAGAGATGATTCGGCCGAAATAATGCAATCGACCCTGAATCGTTGTTACATTCATAGTAATATCCACCTGTATATTATATTCAGTATATATCCAGCTGTAAATCTTGCTCACAATACTCTATATTATTTACTCTATATCTATATTTTATATTCATAGGACAAACCCATCTGTAAAATTCTGTTTATAATAGTATTCATTTCTGTATTTATTCAGTACATATCCATGTCCTACACTTAGGGAACCATTGTATATCCTGCACTTACTGCTATTGCACTTCTGGTTAGACCCAAACTGTAATGACAATAAAGTTGAATCTAATCTAATCTCATTATCTCAAAATAAAACGTCTCGCCACACCTCTGGTGTGTTTACTCAATGAGTGATCACTAGTCACACGTTCTGTCCGATCTGTCTGATGTGGGCGACTCACACATTTCACATTTGAGTCCAAACATTTTGGGGATCTTGTTGATGCGAACCAAGGGGGTGTCACCGATCCTGTGCAGGATGTTTGGGAGAATGGTTGGAGCAAGTGTCCTGGGGAGGAGAAAACGATGTTTCAGTGACGAGAAATACAGTTAGTGACACTGCGTCTGTGTGTAGAGATTCACTGCAAAGACAATAGAGCTCAACATCTAACACAAGCTGTTTTTTCCTGGTACTACAAGGGTAAGATCAACACGCGTTTCTGGTTTGACGTGTTTGTTTGAAAAGTGGCACGTCCCACGAGTTTGGTGAAACTAGTTTTCAACGGTTTACACAAACAAAGTAATATAATCTAATGACAACACCACTGTTGTTGCATCCACATGACAGGAGTGTTTTGTGGAGCTAAGAGTCTTAATTAGCTTTGCATCAACTCATTTGGCAACGGCTTGAATGTAACAGACGTTCATTAAAGGATCATTTCAGCCAAAATGAGCCTAGGGGTTAATAACACACGGGTAGCGAGGCGACCGCTCTCTGGGACATGTTTTCATGCTAATTGAACGTGACTAGATTTAGCGCAAACCGCTAATTAGCTTATAACGCTAGTCGTTGGGGCACGCGAAAGTTAAAAGAAATCCCTATTTCTATACCACTAACGAGGCTCAAAATAACACCACACTTCCTCAGTAGCATAATGAGGGTCCATACATGTCAACTGAAGCATTGAGAACTTTGTACGGACAGTTTATTGAAAAGATTTAACTGGCTACTATAACCAGTAACATAGCTCGTTGTTTGACTGGTCATGACTGTTTTCCAAAGATGGCGCCTGCCTGTATACATGAACGGTACAGTCTTTATAAACTATCTTTTTAATAAACAGTCTGTACACCTACAAAGTTCTCAATGCTTCAGTTTACATGTATGGACCCTCATTATGCTACCGTGGAAGTGTGGTGCTATTTTGAGCCTTGTTAGCGGTATAGAAATAGCGACTAGCATTATAAGCTAAGTGGGGGTTTGTGCTAAAACTGGTCACATTCGATTAGCATGAAAACATATCCTAGAAAACGCTCGACTCTGTGCCCATGCTTTATTAACCCCTAGGTTCAGAATTGTCCTTTCATTTTAAAAACTCACGCACTAAAGCTTTAAGTGTCCTTAGGTGACTTAACTGCATATTCAATTGTTTCACGGGCAAGAGCGGGGGACATTCGGAGCATCACACCAACCTTGGAACTTGCGTATGAGGAGAGTTGTCTTTCGAGGCCCCCAGGCTCCATGTGCAGCGGCTGGGAAGGTCGGGCCGGATCCATTTCCTCTCCGCGGCAACGGTCTTTGTGTTGATCTGAATGGTTCTGTTTACGTCTTCAGTGTCCACCGCCGGCAGCTTGTCAACACCGTTCAGTGGTAGCGAACCCTCCCGCAGTTTGCCGTCCCCGTTGGCGTGGCTGAGCAGCTTGGCAGCGTGGGGGCACACGGGGCCCTTGGCGGTGGCCTCCTTGGTTGAAGGAACTGACGGCATGGCTCACCCTGGGCAAAACCGAGGAAATAGCTTTATGTTAGAATCTGGTTTGCTTGCTGAACAAGTCTTAAAACCGGTGAATTTGTCACTAGCCAGCTCAAAGTGTACATTCGATGTATTTCTCCCTACATTGACAGGTCCCCACATGTAAGCAGCGGCAAGTGGAAAACAAACACCATACCACTCCTTACTTCCACTATTGCTGAGTCGCACCAGCACTGGCAAATAAAGCTTTGTCATGCTTGAACAGGAACTTTGGCAGCCTCCTCCCCACCCTTTGCTTTCCCAACACTGGTACAGTTGTGTAACGATTCACTGCTTTATATCGTTTGCTGTGGCTGATAGTGCTAATATCGCATCATTCATTCACTGTAGAAAAAAAAAACCCAATGCCAAGTTAATTAGATGCTTATTACCGCTTATGAGAAATGTGCAGACATGTACTTGCATGCATCCACCTCAGATTATCTTTGTGAATTTATGTGTGTTGTAAAAGTCACTCATATATATTTGAATTTTAACATTATTGTAAGTACTACAGGGTGATACGTATTACATGTCTGAGTAGACCAGGTTTGGCAGGCAACGAGGGCCTGTTTTTAATGCTTCACAAATGTGAATTTTTGCTGAAATCGCCCTGAACTTTGGTAAATAGTGATGGACACTTTTCACCAGATTCTGGCATTTTAAAGCTATTGTGCATATTTGTATTTGTGCGCCGCCTCCATGCAGAATTCTGAGTAATAACAACAACAACAACAACGCTGTCAGCACGTCCCTCCATGCAGTTGCTAGTAGCCAAGGAGGATTAAAAAAACATGATGGACTCTTCAGAAGAGGCAATTATCTTTACTCAAGCTTCTGCGAGGGAAAGTCACCGGACACCACAATCTTATGAACAAAGCCGTACAGACAAACACAGAGAGAGAGTTGTGCGGAGCTGGTAATCTTAATTAGCCTTGCAGCAACTCCTTCGGTGATTGCTTGAGTGCAACGGACGTTCATTATTATAAAAAAGTTCCGCACTGAAGCTTTAAGGACCACGTTTAATTCGCTAATTAAAATGGTTGTTAGTTGCAGCAATAGAGATGACAATATAATGAAAGAGACTACTTTACAACATCTTAAAGTAGAAAACACAAAGTATCACATGCCTCCCAATCATCAAGCCCCTATACATTCGATATAGACACAGATGTTTTCTCAGCTCATCCATGCATGCATTAGGGTTTTCAACACTGTCTGGCAGAAATGGCAGCAGATGAACCTTCACTAATAAGCAGTGCACACACTGAGGCCAGCTCTTAAAACCCCTCTTTGGCTGCACCAAGACTTCAAACGATGTCCAACAACAACATCTTCTTATGCAAACAGCTGTGCATGGGACCGCAAACCCTTTCCCTTGCTTACCTTTCATTAGGTACAGATTTTTAGTGGCAACCGCCCTAATTACTATCTATCCACAAAATGAAAAATATACAGAAACCAATCCTAGGTGTTAGCTGTCCTTTCCTCCCCACATCTCACGTCAACACTTGATATCAGATCCCAGCAGCCACTAGAAGCTCCGCTGCTAATTAAGGTCCCACAACTGCTGTGGTGAGTACCTAAAAAGGGGTAGATGGTGTCTGGTGGCATTGCCGGGTTTAACGGGGGCAATGTGATCCTCCGTGAGAACACACTGAGCCCAGGCTGCTTGGCAAAAAAGACTCATGATTCACAAGTGGAAACTTAATTTTTTTTTTTTTAATAAGCCACTTGAGCCAAGAATCAAATCCTCAATTACCTACCAGGCTGAAGAAATCCTATGCACGTATCACTGATCATCAATCCCTGTAATATTCTTACCTTATCACACTTGTTTATCTGCTTAACTTTTTAATCTCCCTTGGTATGTTCAGTGCTCCCTAAATGATTCCTAATTATGTATCATGTCCACTGTGCATGCATAGTGCATTTAGGCTATTTAAAAATGGCGCAAGTGTTAGATTAAATTCACCTGAAAACTGCTCTGCCAGCAACAGCTGGTCACCAGCACAAGAAGAGCAGACTATAGATAATCACTCAGCCATAACAAACGCTAGGCCAAATGTGAACAGCAGGAATGCTGGCAGTAGAAAAACAATGTAAAACAGCATGTAGTACACATTAAAACCCCCCACCACATGGTCAGGAGCCAACATGCAATCAAAGCTATTTTTACTGTGGTTAAATGTGTAGCTGTCAGAAGAAGAGTGACCACTGATGAAGCTGAAATCATTAGTCGAATTTTTAGAGACCGCCCTACATTCACAGAACATAATCCTAATTTAGAGTTGTTCATTCCCTGGTTCCAGTGCCAAAGTATGTCTCTTTGTATCGCTTTTAAAAATTGCGTTTGTACAATAATCAACTACATATACTGCAATTTGTACTATTTGTTAGACAGAATGATTTGATGTCACCATGTCAACCAAAGACTAACTATGATAAGCACTCCCTGATGGCACTGGCACAGGTTGGCAATGTGACACAGGGCTGGAATGTGACCAGTAGGAGCATAGGCTGCATAGGACAGCTGCATAGTACACACTGGATAGAGACCAGCTGGCATAGTGACAACACTGCATAAGCTGCATATACAGTGGCATGTGACACAGGGCTGGCATAGTGAACAGGTGCATAGGTGGATAGTGAACAGGCGCATAGTGACACAGTTGATAGATCGCACTAATGTCACAGACATGCTAGGCTATAGTGCACGGAGTGTCACATCACTGGTGTCAGCATGCAAAGAATGACACTGCATGCAGTCTGTGGCAGTTTAGGACATGTAAGTCTGTACAATTTCAGAACAGTGCAAGTCTGAGGATGTTTCACGTGGTAAGTCTGTGCAAGTAGGACATTGGATTACGACATGTAACAGTCGAGTTAGTCTGTGAGCAAGGTTCAGTCTGTGCAGTTCAGGACAGTGGTAGTCTGTGCACAGGAAGTGGCAAGTGTAACAGGACTTAACAGATCTGGCAAGTTAGGTCATGTGGCAGGTTCAGGACGTGCAGTAGGGACAAGGGTCTGGCAGTAGGTTGGCATTAGCAGTGGCAGTTTCAGGACGTGGCAAGTCGGCAGTTCAGGCTGGCAGTTCAGGACATGGCATGCAGTAGGAATGGAAGGTCAGGCAGTCGCAGTCGTGGCAGGTTTCAGACAGTGGCTTAGGACTGGGGCAAGTTACAGGAGGGCAGTGGCAGGTCGGGTCGGCAGGTTTCAGGACAGTGCGTAAGCGGGCCAAGTTTCAGGCGTGGCAGGTTTGTGGCCAGGTTTCAGGACAGTGGTAAGTCTGGGCAAGTTTCAGGACGTGGGCAGGTACGTGGCAGGTTTCAGGACAGTGGTAAGTCTGTGGCAGTTTCAGGACAGTGGCAGGTTTCAGGACAGGGCAGGTTACAGGACAGTGGTTCAGAGTCTGGCAGGTTTCTGGTCTGTGGCAGGTTTCAGGACAGTGGCAGGTTTCAGGACAGGGCAGGTTCAGGGACAGTGCGATCTGGCAGGTTTCTGGTCTGTGGCAGTGGTCTGTGCAGGTTCAGGCGTGCAGTTTCTGGCGTGGCAGGTTTCAGGACAGTGGCAAGTTTCAGGTCTGTGGCAGGAGAGCGTCTTTTGGCAGTGGCACCAGCGAAGGATCTGCCGAGATGAGCGGCATCACAGTGGCAATCTGCTGGCAAATTCCCTGGGAATTGTCCACGACAGGTCAGCGGTCGAAAGTCGGTTTTATGATTTCTGTAGAGCTCTACTTTTGAGTTTTCTTATTCCTTTTAGTGGATTACTTCCACCGATGCTTCGTTGATTTCGCCGGGCTGCCACAGGAGAGCCACGGTGTCTAGAGCCACTCTGCGGTGCCACAGATGTCAGGAGTCAGTATAGAAAGTTGATTATTGTAGCTGCTATCATCAGCCCCATGTGACAGGAGTCAATGCTATTTGCACCAGGTTTTGTTGCCTAAACCTAACTGATCATTACAAAGAATAAGTCAGCCAAGTGCTTTAAAGTCTATTGCTGGTTTTCATTAATTTGTCTTGTTTTAACAGCAAACTATATATTGGATATACCAAGCAGGCAAGGAATTAGAACGTGTCACTGTTGGCTGTCCCGCTTACAGCTAATCGATAAAGCCCATTGACTGTATATCATTGATTCATATTAACGGTCTATGATAAAGCCCCTTATTTCTTCACATTTAGTTAGTTGCAGCCCAATCTCCACGGTGCAGACCTGTACTACACACAACTACACATAACATCCGCTGGAAACCTAACAGAAAAATCTAGAACTAAAAGGCAGCCAATTCAAAAAATTAAACAACTTGAGAGATTAAATGAAGGGAACAGTGACACCATTCAGCACTGATTGAGTAAATTGTCAAAATGTAAACGTAACCGGAAGAATGACATTACTTGTGATGCGTTATCGAATGTGAGCGGCAAATAGGCAGAAACCTGAAATCCATCAAATTAGGTGACAAATGACGCAACAAAAAAAAGTGAATTGCGCAGTTACGATGTTGCATCAGATGCATCAGAACAGGCTCAGTCACAAAACAATTACCACGTGTTTTAATGCATCCATTTTTTTTATTTTTTTTTTTACATCAACCGTAGAGGTTAATTTTCACTCACCTTATGATGTAAATGTCCACAGAAACCCGCAAAAGAAGAAGAAGAAGAAAAAAATCCCAGACAGCCCCGATGTACACCCGCAATCACGACTACGATGCGGAGTGAGCAACTTCCGACAAAGACTGCGTTTTTTCCGTGACGAAACACGTGGACCCGACCAGTAGGACAAATGGATGTAGACCGAGTCCGAGGACGTGGGCTAAGTTTTAGTCTGCCCTCCGATTGGCTGCTGCGAGGGCGTTTGCATTCTCTGCTCGACCAATCAGAGTCAGTATTTCTCCATAAGGGTTCGGGAAAACGCTGAGTTGAAGCCGTGTGTTTACCTTTTATTGACCAACACACACTGCACGTACGACTCAACGCCTCGCGCTGGGGGGGGCTGGACTCCCAAAACATGAATTATATAAATGTAATATAAATGCTATGTTTGATGCAATTTTTGGCAAAGGTTGCCATGTGTTGGGTTTTGGTTTGAATGGCTCTTGTAGCCAAATACTTTTTTTTCTATTTTCTATTTCAGAGTATGTGATTATATTGTCATGGAACAATTTATTAATATCCCCCCCCCCCCTCCCCTCCCCCCCTTCTAAACAGAGAACTGGTAGAAGGGGAAGGGCACTGACGATTGGCTGATCAAGCTTTAGTTAATATTGCATCATTCACAATGCAATGAAAAAAAATCCAAATGAGTAAGCATGATAGTTAGCAATGTTTCACATTTTCCCTGTTCCGGTTTAACTATTATACTAAGTTGGAGTAGCAAGAAGGAGAAATGGGACAAGAATGAAAAAAAAGTTGGGTTATTGACTATCCAAAAAATAACTCAAATGGCCATCATCAGTGTAATAAAGTAGCATACATTTCAAGAACAGGATCAGACAAATTGATATTCATCCTGACCGATCTAAAGTTTGGCATTAGACATTGGATATCAACCTACTTCACACTCAAATAATGAGATGCCCTTAAATCCTTAGGTTTGGAGACCTACGGTTAATCGGTTAAACCTATATTAGTTCTGTGCAACTTCTTGCTCTTGCAGCTTCTAAGGCCTCACCAAAGTAACCCCATTTTTTTATCACGTCACACGAATGCAGTCTACTAATAATCAGCCCCTTCCTTGTAGAAAAAGGTCTCTACGTGAGATATAAGTTGGATGTTCACGTAAGCAAGTGGTGCCAGTGCAGAATTACAAATCTGTTTTATTGAGAAAGCGACACAAGCTTGTCTTAAAAAAAGGGAATAAAAGAAAAACACTTCCAACAATTCACCAAAAAAAAAAAAAAGAAAATAACTTTGTCATCACTGCTGGGGTAAAGAGGGAAAGATTTGGTAGGACATTGGGTCGGTCTTGGCTTCTTTCAGAATCTTCCGGAGCGCTCTCGGTCCCTCGACCTTCTCGGCCTCTCGCGGTCCCGCCGTCGGTCCCTGGAGCGGGAGCGGCGCTCACGCGAACGCGACTGAGAGCGCGGCCTGATCGGAGAGAACAAAAAAAAAAAAAAGATTTAGCAAATTCTGATTGATCCTTATGTATAAATGTTTCATCTTCCAAGATTTCTATACCTTCCCCCTTTCCTGCGGCGGCCGTACAGCTCCCTCCGAAGTTCCCGCGATATGGGTTTCAAGTGCATGAAGTTGCAGAAGCCACCTCGGGTACACTCTCTGGAGGAAAACAGCACACGAGGGGTTAAAACTTTCCTGGCTTGCATTTGGTGGAGCAGGGATAGGAGAGAAAAGTTGGCTCTTAGTTCTACATGCTGAAGAGCATGCCAGTAGAATCTGATCTTTATCTCTCCCCCCCCCCCCAAACTAAAAGCAAACAACACCCAAGCCAATGGAAAAACCCTGAATGACTCAAAGGAGAGGAGTTTCCTCCCACTGTGCAAGGACAAAGTTTATCTTCGCCTTTAAGAAAATGTAATATCTCACACAGTGCTCATGCAATGTTTTCAGTACTAAAGGGTACGTGCGTACTAGCTGCTGCCAGGGCCTGATTCCCCTGCTGGGGGGGTCTCTGGGATAGAAATAAGCTTCTGGGACCCCTATTTAGCCCATGTTCAGTTCACTCTGTGGACGGGGTGTAGAGTTTTTTTAATGAATCTGAATCAGAAATACTTTATTGATCCCCGAAGGGAAACTCTGTGTTGCAGTTGCACAAATAGTATAAATACCAGAGTAGAAATATAAATAAAGAGATATAAGGAGTGTGGATATGTATGGTATTTATATAGTTAAAGGAATATTATGATACAGTGTTTACATAATTAAGGAGTTGTAATGGTGAAAAGTAATAATAATACAACTACTACTACTACTACTACTACTACTACTACTACTACTACTACTACTACTACTACTACTAATAATAATAATAATAATAATAGTAGCAGTTGAGTATTGCACACATTTCAAGCCAGTGTTATTGCACAAAACCAATATATTATTATAAATATATCAATATTGTCCAGTTTTAACCTCTCTAAGTGTGTGTGTCAGACACTTAGAGGGAGGAGTTATAAAGTTTGAATGGCCACAGGCAGGAACGCTGGCCTTAGGTTTGCCGAGTGTTAATATGATTAAACGCAGTAATTCAGGAATAGCCAACATTAAACCACAAAGCTTGAGGAGCGCAACTCTGTTAAGATTAGGCAATGAAGCAACCGCCCTACACATCTGTAGGCTGTTATCAGGTCTGATGATATTCTGCTCCAATGGCACCTACAACCAAAGAAGCTTCCAGTTAATTAAACCTGGGGATTTCCTAGCCCCTCAAATACTAGTCCTTTTAACCCAGGTAGTAATCCAGCTTGAGCTGCAGGGGCAACGGTGGAGCTTTATCTTCGATCATCTAGCTCTGGGGGTGGGGGCTGGAGGATTTCTCCCCGCTTCACCAACCTGCTGCCAACACCACATGTCTTTTTGTGACTTTACTTGATGTCCCTATGTATAGTAGCTTATCCAATAAAATAAATAAAAATGTTGTACCTTTAGCTGGACCCGTGCAGCAGTGGCAGCAGCAATGATTTGTGGTCTAAGTCTAGGTTCTAAGTCCATTTGCAGGTCACAGAGACAAGAAGATATGCTGCTTTTCTTGTTTGCTATTTTGCTGGTCAGACAACATTGTCATGCATTTTCAAAGAATTCGTTGTCTTTCAAAGGATTTACTACACTCACCCCATTTCATACTGGCGGCAGCAGGCTTCCCTGAAGTCAGTGACGGGGGAGAGCTCTGCGTGGATGGGTTGGGCGTTGAACCACCGATTGTTCAGGTCCATGACGGCCTTCTCTGCGTCCTCCTCACGACGAAACTGCACACAGAGACACACACACTTAGAGTGACTAAGGATAGCCGACATCCAGCGGCAACTAGTGTGAGCAAAATAAATACATTTGACTCAATGACACTGAATTTGCACTGGAAGTGAATGACTTGCCATAAAATTCAAAGTCTTTATGACATTCAGTCAACTCAGAACAATTCAGTCTTTTTGATCTTTACTATTCATATGAATCTCATTTGCATATCAGCTCTGCCTCTCTCATGAACACATTTGGATTTTTCACCAACCTTAACATAAACATTGCCGACCAGGTGGTCGCCCAAGTTGTCGCACACATTCATCTCCTCCACCTCTCCATACTTCTCCTCCATCTCCGTGAACACCTCCTGTATCGGAAATAAGAGTGAGAAAACAATGAACCTCTTCAACAGCTTTTGTCAAGGTTCATTTCTCAAAGTCAAACCGAACGGGAAAAAAACTGAACCAATCTATTTTGTATGGGGGGGGGGGGGGGGGGGGGGGGCGGCTGCCGAGGGTGAGTTAGGGAACAGCTGTCAGCGGTCTTATCTCTTAGCTGTTACTTTATGTTGAAATGTGCACCTGTTTACAAGTTTAACACCTCGGCCAACCAATTTCCGAGGGGGGAGGGGGGAGACACCCTGTAGATGTTTAGACAGGAGCTATTGTTATACCTACAATGTGAGACAGGTGCGTCGGAGGGGGATAAGACAGAGTGTCAAAAACTCCTGCACACTGTCTAACTCTGCAGAGAAAAATTCATTTTATAGTAGACGACATTTGGGTACTACAGTCCCTGACAAAAGTCTTGTCGCTTGTCTATTTTGTAGAAACACCTGCTATTGACCTGACTTTTAATTAATCAATTGGTGTAAGAAATAGCTCGTATGAAAAGCTAAAACCCTACCAATGATGTTCAATGCACTGAAATACATTAGTTCCACTGAAACAAGATTTATCATTTAAACAAGACAGAAAGGTCAAATTTTGGCAAGACAAAAGTCTTGTCGCCTATACAGAAATTGAACAAATTTACTGCAAATAATAAAATATGTCAGCAAATTAATAGGTGTGATCCAATTGCTCTGTTGCTGATAAGAGCCCATCCGAATAAATTGATAGAATATTTTAGCGGCATTACAGATTGCACACAATGATTGGTATGTTAGAACCACGTCATCAAAATGACGTCAGTAGTTCTCTGCAATAAATATTTTCAATATTTATATAGTTATAAGCGACATAAGGATTTATAGCGATACAGATCAAAATGTTATTTAAATCCATATGCCATTTTATAATATAATATATATACAACCACACACACACACACACACACACACTAAAACAACACACCACACCAACACAAACACATCACACACAAAACTATATATTCCAGAAACGCATCACAAAATATTAACAGATTTCCTACATTAGTTATTTGTAGTTATTATGAGTTCTTGCTAAAATAATATGATAATATAGGACACTAATATATTAAAGTGATAAATGATTGTATAACTATAATATTGGCCTGCCAGTATATATCAGTTGGGCTCTAATGTATTACCATGAATCCAACATATATTTAGCAAATGCAAATCATCTAATTTATGACAAAATAAAAATGAAAAATAGGCATAGGCTTATAGATGAGAGGGCAGCCACCCACACATCCAGTTAATCCCAAAGGATACACTAAAATATTATTTATAAAACCATTCCAACAATTATTTCAATATCTTAGCATTTTATGCACCCCTGGTTTAGACGTTGGGTATAGAAGCTAACAAATAATTCTGTGTCAAGATCATTTAACAACGTCTTGTTAAAACATTGAGTGTTATTAGATGCTGGGTTAGACATGACAACCCTGTGCCATATCGTATTTTAACATGAATGTGTAGAGTTTCCGATTTGAATCCAAAGATTATCATGAATGATTTAAGCCACGTATTCAGGTCACAAATAGGTAATTACACATTTTCCATAAGTAAAAGCATCATGTTGCATGTTCCTGCTGTGTAAATATGATTCTGTGTTATGTAAGGATTGTTGCTGCCATGCCATGTTGCTCCTTTTGGTTACAATGTGCGACCCAACAACAGATAGCACGGCCGAGACGTCACGCAGTGTGCTACGTGTGGAGTGAAGACGAGATGGCGGCACAACAGGTCACTCACCTCAAAGAACTCGTCGTAGTGCTCCTGCATTTCCACATCGCTGACGGCACCTAGGGAATGTCAACAAGGGACAGTCAAGCCAATGCTAGACGCACGCTGTTGGCAAAAGAGTTTGTCTGTTGTCTTCAAAATGGGCCGTGTAGCTTTTAAGGGTAAAGAGTGTGTATTTGTTGCCAGAAAAACAGTCTACTCTCTCCCAACCTATTACACCGGAGCAGGGTAAAAAAAAAAAAAACTACAGCTGACCATCCTCTTGGTTAGCGGGGGTTTTACTTTGAAAGGATTTGCCAATGCTTTCCCTCCTTTACAAGACTGTTTGTGTACATCATGTGCAGACGGGCCAGGATGTAATACCACACAACGTATTCGTTAACTATTCAACTACTTCCTGCGACCCCTGGCTATGACAGCATATAAAAAGGGGATTTTCTAAGTTGAGGACGGCCCTAGTAGAAACCTGCTTTAATGAATCAGAAGCAACAAAACAAGAAAAAGTGTGACAGTGTTAGGTGTAAAGCAAAGAACACAGAAAGCTATTTATCGCTTTTAAGTCTAACACATCAGTTCCTCGGCAAATGTGTGAGCGTTATTGCACGACAGACTCGGGTAGTTTGAGAGAGGCCGGGAACACATGCAGAACGGCATGTGGCCGGTTCCTCTAACCCCGGGAAGGGATGCGATGCGTTAAGACGTCTCTGGAGGACATGTTCCTACACTAAGCCAAATTTACGTGGGGAGGTGTGATACAGTAAATTAAGTGCGGTCAGTGCTGGAGGGTCCTGCAGAGGAAGGGAGAACTTACAGTGTAAACCATCAGCCGACTGGGCAGAGTTTGGAAGGTTATGAAGGGAAATGTTCAAGAGGGAAATGGTCTGAAATACAAAACGTAAACGTCTGTGACATAAATCAACCAAAAATAAAGAGCTGAGGAAGAAAAAAAATGTGATTAGAAAATTTTCTATCAGTAAATTGTGGTCCTTGGTTATTACATCTCGCAAGTTCCCGCTCATTATAGGACGCCTTCAAAATCTCAGAAATGAGAAGTGAAGCACACTGCCCGCACCCCTCACTGATTTAGACTTCTGTAGAGTATTTCAAAAGAGTTTATGGTTTGAGATATTCACTTATTTTCTTTATTGGGCGTGGGGGGGTGTTTATATACATACTGTATATTTATATATATTATGGGTAACTGTCAGAAAATGGGTTACAATTTTAAGATTTAAGTATGTATACTAGATTTAACTTCACATTTATTGTACAGACTATATATTGGTTTGGTATACATTAAAAAGGTTGGGATCTACAGAAAGTAGTCCACAAAGAATTTTAGTTGATTGAAAGTTTTACTTTGGGGAGGTGTAAAACATAACACAACACATAATGATCCAGGTCATTGTTTGTATGGCATGCTTACAACGACATGTCATGCTTGTATTAATGCTGACATGTTGTACCCAGACTTTACTGCACTGATGCAAGCGCTAGCTACTTATTCACAATTATGGATCACTTTGATGGTTGGTAAATTAGATTTGCTTGAGCTGAAACAATGAGAATGACCTGAAGCGGTCTCCAAAAACTTTCAAGATTCCAGATGATCCTGAATTGTAGCACATGCATGCGGCCCCATTTGCAACAAATGAGTTAAAATAACACCAATAAAACTTGTCCAACAGTCAACCCCACAGATACAGATTATATTTCACAATCAAACCTAAAAAGGAGGTCATTTTGATCAAGCCTGTTGTCTAAACAGGGGGGTCGATAAAGGACATTTCAAATGATCCACAGTCACACGTGATGCTGAAGTAAATAATGTCTATGTATCGATGGCAGAGTGAATGCGATGCTTTTAAATATATTGGATGCATAATGCAAAATACGAGGCCCAAAGGAACAACACACAAGTCATTTCTAAGGCTTTCCTGCCCATTACACACTTACCTGTATGAGAGATACTGCTTCAGCTCTACTAGTCTGGTCTTACTGCACCCACCTACAACCATACCGTTCTAAGAAATTCACCCTAAATAGCACGTATGGGTAATGTATGGGTTCAACATATTAACTGCACACACCCACTACACAGTTTTAGGTATTCAACCATATTGCCTCTTGCTTTAAGAATGGCTACCTCTGCTGACATTTGTAAAACGCAGAAAAAAACGCATCTTTTCAGTCAGGCGTTCGTTTAACAATATTGTTGAGTGTGTGTGTTTTATTCTTTTGTGTTGCACTATGACTTACTGTAATTTATTGGGCTTTTTATGATTTGGCCTAGGAAGCATTTTGTGACTCCGCCTGTGATAAGAGCTATGTAAATAAACTGTACTTACATAATCAGCGGGGCTGTTTGTGTTTTTGTGAAGCCTCAGCTACACAAGGTTGAGTAACAGATAGTTGCTTTTTGTTGGCCATAGGTTATGGCCAACAAATGACTAAATATCTGGTTTGGCGTACTTGGGAGATAATGGGGTCACAGCAACCGGGTCGCCAACTAACAGGGCCAAAGCAGTACCTCACATCGGTTATATGGGAGCGCCACTTTTAGGAAACACAAAGGAAAGTTGCTTACAAATGTTTAACTTACAGCGAGAAGCGTCGGCCGTCTGTGCGCTGTTCTGGGGATTACGGTAGATGTTCTGAATCAAGATGGTCTGCAGGGGAAAGAACAAAAAGCATGTGATCAGATGGGACTCATTGATAAATGTCTAGTTTTGATCTATTTCTGACGCCATCAACCTCTACTGAAACCGCCTTACATCTTTATGATACTCATGCAGGCGGTTCCTTTGAAACTGGAAAGAAAGTCTGCATTTGTGTGCCTCTTTCCCCCCCCCCCCACTTGTACACATTTTATTCTTTTTCAAAATAACATCTGTAAATCACCTCTGCCACACCTACAAAGACTGGTTAAAACGTATGAACTTCATAGTAAAAGAACAAACTTGCAATTATGAACTTTTGTTCCAAAAATGAGCTCTGAAATACAACTGCTGGGAATAGGAAATGACTGACAGTACAGGTTCTTTCTGTAAGTAATTGCAGACACATTATCCAAAAAAAACAATAACAACAACAAAAACACATGGAAATACTTAACATTTAAAAGCAATACAAACTTTGTCAAAAGGAGCTGACCCTCACTGCATTTGAAGACTTTTGACTCTCAGGTCTAATGCCAAACAAACAGGCCTCGTCTGAGATTAAATAGATACTCAAAAAATGACTTGGCCCATTTTCACCTATTAGATGAATTTCAATATATTTTTCCAGACAGATCAGCTTCAGGAGTTATAAAGTGTTCACAAAATATCCACTGTGGAATCGGCTACACGGCTTGTGATATGGCCCTGGGCCTTGAGGAGTCAAAGGACTAAACATTTCAACGGCTGTGGCTCAGGAGGTACAGCAGGTCGTTCGTCCATTCATCGCACGCAGGGTTAGAGGTTTAATCCCTGGCTGCTGTCCACATGTCGATGTGTCCTTGAGCAAGACACTGAGCCTCAAGTTGCTTCAGATGGCCAGCACTTTGCATGGCAGCCCTGCCGACACCAGCGTATGAGTATGTGTGTGAATGGCTGAATGAGAGGCAAATTAGAAAGCACCCTGCCTGTTAGAACAGCGCTATAGCAGGCGATTTACTATTAACAGTGACATGGGAATCTCACAATGAAGCCATTGTTGTAGAAGAAACACTTTGGTGTGATCCTCACCTGGCTGAACGTTGGTTTGTTGTGCAATCTCGAGCAGCGGTCTCCATGTCTGCAAGCGCCAATTTTAAAATAAAAGGAACAATTGACCCTGGAAAAGAAGGAAGGGCGTTAAACCTTTAGTTCACTTTGTTCCAATTGAATCAGTAAGGACATGGGCCTCAAAAAACCTTTGTTACTGTCACCAAAATCCAAAAAAACAATGCGTTTCTCAAGACTTTCTAGCTGTAAAAAAATATATACAAATTTCTTGAAAAGTTTCAGTAATTAAGAAAAAAAAAAAAGCTGCGCAAAGCAGTGCTAAAACAGAAATTAGCCGTGTATTTATTGGGGACTACTTTAACCCTTGTGTTGTCCTCGGGTCAAATTTGTCCCATTTTCAGTTTTTTCATCACAAAAAAATGGGCCTTCAAAATAAGCTGAAAATGTCAACATTAGAAATATCAAATAACTTTGGAAAAAACATCCAAAAAAGCACCCACAACACTGAAAAAGTGACAAAAATGACTTTTTTTTGATGGTGGAAGGGAAGACAACACAAGGGTTAAGCCGCAGAGTTTGTGCACTAACTGATTTAGCATAGTATCACAATATTTTCCGCGGCAATACTGTATCAATACACAGACGGCAAGTATTGATCTATTATCATATACGTGTTGGATCCCATTTTTCCAGCAATGACATTGAAGTGAGATGAACAAACAGAGAAATTTATCTTTTTAGATAAAAACAGATGTTGACATAAATGAGTATATGGGGCACCAAGGCAACTTAATATATGAAGAAACTAGAATATAAGACATGTTTTCACTTATTTTGCACTTTTTTGTACATAATTCCACGTGTTCGTTCATAGTTTTGATGCCTTCAGTGATAATCTACAATGTAAATAGTCATGAAAATGAAGGAAATGCATTGAATGAGAAAGAGAGTCCAAACTTTGGCCTGTAATGTATGTATTAAAATGTATTAATGTATGTATGTATGTATATATATATATATATCGCGTCAGATCAATGTTGATTCTGTTCTTTTCATGGTACTTCTCTGTACTACCTACCTAATCCGTATTATAACTAGATATTGTTTAGGAATTACTCGTTTAAAACAAGGCTTTGGACGACTGTTTGACGCTGATTTTCATTAAATCAAGTAATTGTTCATTTTTTACACAGCACTGTAACTTGTATGCTTATATTTCATAGTTGTAACGTCAAAGCAGGTTAAAATGATGTGTTGCTGAAACGGCTAAATCATTAAAGTCGCGTTGCCTTGTACGAACGGCATCAATCGTCACGTACATTTAGAACGAACATATCGCGATATTCAGCTCTGCTGAATGCAAACAGTGTACGGTGTGTAGGATGCAGTTTGCTGCACTCCACTGGCGAACGGAACAAAACAATCCGCCTGAGAAAGTCAGCAACTCTGCTAACAAGCTCAATAATTAAGCAAGCTACACGTTACCCAGCTTTCTAATGACCTGTAGAGTATGCTTCAATATTGACGTGTGTAACGTTAGCAATAAACTAGTGAACACTTTGTAAAATGACATATTTTGGCGCAAACCAACAGCACACAGCAGCTGCAGGTTAGCTGAGGTGCCTTCCTGAGTTTCATTCAATGTGTTAGCCGAGCGTTAGCTTCCTGTTGCTAATGTAAGATTGACTAGGCCATTCAACAGGGCTGCGGAAACATAGCGAGCCCCGGGGAAGATGAAAAAGAGCCGCTGCGAACATACTTTGCATAACACTTATCGTTTGGGCGACTAGTACAATAGATATTGAATAAAACTTACTTGTCTTTCTCTGTACCGAAAATGGATGCCAGGTACTCCGCCATTTTCGGCTCGTCGGAGACGTAGGGACTGACGTCATTACGTAAAGGGACGGTGATTGTGGAATCCCGACTTGCAATGACCCTGAACGCCACACATCTGCGCTGCTGTCCTAGAAAATAAATATTTAGTTGTCAACAATGATGATTTCATTAGCTCAAACAAACCTACTTGTCTCATTGCTCGTCCTTAAGTTATTCAGTTTTACTTGTAATTTTACATTTTCTTCCCTGAGTTGTGCACAACAACAACTGAGAAGCCTATTCCAGAAGGACTAATGGAAAATTAACATTACATTAAGCAGGACAGTAAAATAGCCTACATATGTGACATAGGCCTATGTACTACTACTTGTTTAACTTGTCGTAGTACTGGTATTTTTTGTATTCTTCTTCTGCTTATAAAATATGATTCAGTGTTATTGTGTTATGAAACTACCCTGTGTATAAAGGCTTGTTAAGATTAGCTCAATGCATCAGTGATAATAATCCCACGTTATGAAGGCCTATGCAGAATACCACAACACCATGAAATCACCCACTGAGTAGCCTACTTTTACTTTTGATTGGGTACATATTGCTGATAGAAATTCTATACTTCTGCGTCAACATTTTGAATGTGGCATATTTTTGTAAGGGAGTATATTTATGTGAGGTATTGTTACTTTTACTTAAGTATCTGAACACATCTTGTACTTTCATTCCACTGGGGTTATCTGACAGCTGGAATATGTTTTTATATGGAAATAAAGTGCTCATAAAATCCATTGTTAGGGTTAGGTCACCTCTCGCATTGCCAGAACTAGCTCCACAGCGCTGTGGAGGAGGGTCTGGCTAGTCCACACAGCATTATGGGATGGGAGAAAAACACGCTCTGGTTTATTGGCATTTCTTTAAACCACTCACAATCATAGGGAGCAACGGCGCCTCTGCAAAAGAGCCTCGGGAGGAAGCTTGTTTTTGTGCAACGTGAACGCTCCAAGGTTGTTTAAGTAGTGCAATAGAAAACCATAGTCCTCATAAATCCAACGGATTCCAAGGTGATGGACATTCTGCCTAAATGAGAGACATTCAACAGCTTTTCCAGCGTCACCGGAGCAATCCCGGAGTGGAACGTCGTGTATATAGACTAAGTTGGTGTGACAACTTCATTCTTCTGTTTCTTTGTAACCTTTTATGATTTTACTGTTTTCTATGTTCACTCTTTCTATTGTATGATATGTGTTTTTTACTCTTGGTTTCTGATGTTTGAATACCTGCTGGTTGCTGTAAAGTGCTATATAAATACATTTTGGTTGATTGATAAGCCACCTATCATATGACAACTTGGTAAAGGTGGACCATCATTTTACAACTGCTTCTTTAGCCCACTTCTATCTGTGTAGAAACAGGACTTCAGATTTGGATACTTACATACATAACCTTCACTATGCATATTATTTTTCCCAGAGTTTTAAAGGGACACAAGTTGAGGGACTTACACAAAATAGATAAAAAGAATAGTTATCATTTAAGCCCCCAACACAGTGGATCCTGCTTTTCCCATCATGCAAATCAATCTTATCTATTTAAAACATGAATGAGGCTGACTCATTGACAGATAAGCAATCCCTACGCTGATTATGTTGCCATGTTAGCAACCGCACACACACGCACACACGCACACACGCACACAGGCACACACACACACATGCAAACAGAGTGGACATTAAAGAGGCCACATCATCCCCATCTCCCCTTCAGCGCACTGTGCATCCTCTGAAACCGCACTGCTGTGCAGAAGGCCGCACACGTTTGCAAGACTGGCAGACGGTGAAGTTGAAAGAAAGGGAGAGAGGAGAGGAAGTCAGCTTGAAGAGGGTGAACCACAGACACTGCCAAGAAATGATGATGTCACTGTCAAGGTGCACAGACTGAAACAAGACTCAGAAATGAAAAGAGAGGTGACGGGAGAGAGAAAGATTGCAGTGGAGCATTAGATCTTTGCTATTGCAGGGTTGTAGCCGGGTTCAGCGCCTAAAACTGGGGGGGGGGGACCCCTGAGCTGAGATGTTTTACTGCATTGGACCTGAAACATTTGGAGAAGCAAGACCACCCACGACCTTCACTCCCCTCCAGTGCGCTCACAGCCCCTCCTGTAAAAGGAAAAGAGGTAGAAGGGAGCGAGCAGAGAGTAGAAAGAGGAAGCAGCATGTTGCTAACTAAATCCTGCCTTGGCTTCAGCACTTCTCGGTTTTGTTTAGCCATAAAACGATGTGCTCGGAGGGACATTTCTCACTTGGATTGGCTGTGACTGCGAGATGACTGGAGGTTTTCTGAGTGTTCCCATCATGAGGCCTTACCCCTGCTGGACCGTCCTGCATGCGTCCATCTTGGCAGGGCTGCTTCTCACCTTAAACGCTGACAGTAGGTTATTATTGTGTTTGCATGTTGTCCTGTCTCAGTGTTTGCGTTAGCGTTACCTTTCCTTCCTCTGCAGGTCTGTTATGTGTTAAATCAGGACTTTGGACTTTAAAAAAAACCAGCTTGGTGACCATTATCCAAACACGCTGGTAAAGGTTGGAGGCCTGATTTCTGTATAGGTCATGAATTCTAAAGTGCTGTGTACATGTCTACTCAGGATTTAGATTTAAAATACAACTGCTAAGTATGCAGGCAGCTTAGTTTTAAAAGGACAAAGTCGATGTATACAGTCATCTCCCAGAGCCAACAAGTGACTCAGTTTGTTGTGAAAGTTGTAACCAATATTAGGCTATTCTTCTTTGAACAAGCCACATAATGATCTTATTATATAATTTTCTTTGAAAGTATGTCATATATACCTTGTTCAACTGACATGTAAAACGCATTTCAAAATGTCGGTTTCAGGTGTTAAAACACTTTCGGTTAAAAGGAGGATGTTTTTTGCGCGTGTGGGAGCTTGATGGAAACATTTAAGAGTTTTCACACAAAAATGTGTTTTTCAAAAACATGGAACGACAAAAAAAAACTATTTTTCTAGAGCTTACTCATTAGCTTCATCAGTCGTCTACCCACTTCATTTTCCTTGTTTTGATCCATTTCAGCTGGCAATAGGAGTGGCGTGATTTCTTATTGTAAAAAGCTATATGGCTGTGTGAATTACTTCATTTACTGCCACCGACCACAGTGTCATTCACATATTTGTCTACAAGGGTATGGTGTGGTTTCCTGCCTTTAATGTTTCTATGTGGTTTGGGGCCAGAGGACGTACAATATTATTTAATAGTGACTCATGTTAGTGGCAGTGAGCAACCAACATTTAAAAATGGACTTTCTTTATGGAAAAATCCTAGTGATCCACATAGTGTTACCACCATGCAACAGTATGGTTAACTTCTTAAAAACGCCCCAAAAAGCCTTGAAAAACTCCATTTCTTTACAAAACAAAGTCAAGAACAGGGCTGTTTCTGTTTTGCAGATGCATATTTTTCCTAGCGACAAACCCAGTTGTCATGGAGGTATAGATGTTGAGATATTTCTGAGCGTTTTAATACTGGGATGTGTGAAAGGTCCAGAACAGAGGTTGAACTGAACTGATTGACTGTTTTGTCGACTGCTGTTTCAAAAGTTAAGATTGAACTCGAGCTCAACGTCCGTGAGCAGTGGAACATGTTGTGTTGCAGTTTTCAGGGATTTATGCAAAATAAATTGGGGGTTATCAGGGTGAAATTCCGACATGTGGGTTTAAAGTTTCCCTCGAGACGCTGTGCTTTAGGTGGGGGTCACTCTCAGTTCCTTCTCATGCAAATTGTGTTTCCACTTCAAGTTTCAATTTTTGCATCACATTGACTTATTTCGTATTATCACGTATGATGGTACTTTTTTCCTTCTTTTCACCATCTTAAAGGCTAATTATAGGTATTTTAAATGTTTGGTGTCCTTTAGCCAGTGTAACAACTCCCCTAGACTGTTCGCTTCAGGTCTTGCAAAGTCTTAACTATCTATATATCTATATTTACATATACATATATATGTCTATATATCAAATTTATTCAAAAGTCTTACATTTTTTCTCTTGCCTGCAGTGGACAGTAATGCTAGTTGGTGATGCTGTTAGCTACAGCTACATCCACTCATCCACCCATTAGTCGCAAATGATGATTCCTGGCAAAAAATGATTTAACTTAATTCATTAATTTTTCATTGGATAACCCATCCATTTTCCTCTGCTTATCTGGGTCCAGGTTGTGTGAATATAATTGATTATATCATTGGGAATTATTGTCATTCGCTGCTGAAAAGTACTAAAAGAAATGGGATATAAATGAGTTATTTTGGCCGGTTTGTCCCAAACAGGTATGAAATTGTATCTTATGTGGTATTGAAAAGGCCTTTAACTTGGTAATCTGCAGAAACCATGATTAAAAAAAAAACATTTTATTGTACAATATATAGTGCTACACTGTTTTCGGTGTCTAATGTCATATTCTTTCATCATTAGCTGGTATCAGATTTAATTGCTCCATTATAATAAACTGTAAACTAAAGATGAATTGACCCATGCTGTATGTGCTTTGTGTCATTTTCCGTTTGCAGGTAAGAATTCAACAGCAGCTGCAGCATTAAAAACTTCATCCGTGATCTCGTTACTTTCTGTCTAGATCCTAGACTGATTTTGAAAATGGTGGACATCATTTAGCTGCTTTCTGATTATGTCATCGCCAACTGGTTTTAGACTTTCCGGCAAGCATGGATAAATGGTCCAATCTTTCCTAATCTGCGCGTTTTTTGTCATTTTCCTTTTGCAGGTAAGGATTCAACTTGTGAATTAGAAATTAGAGTACACCACGGCAAGGTTTATGAAGCTCTCCTTGGGGAAGACCTTCGGATTGACTGCCCAGTTACTTTCTGCAACAATTCCCCACCGACAGTCTCCTGGTTTAAATATGAGACAACTAAATTGTCCCTGTCCCTTTCGATGTCAGCAGTAGCAGTCATATTAAAACGGAGTGGACTCTTTCAAAGCCGTTAGAAGGGATGTCGTATTTGATCTTCCAAAAAATACTCAGAAACGACTCAGGTGAGTATCAGTGTCGAGCTGGAGGCAGTGTGAGTCATAACGTCAACATCTCTGTCCATGGTGAGTGTGACCTTTTTCACTAATTTAACCCTCCTGTTGTCCTCGGCTCAAATTTGACACATTTTCAAAAAGTTCTATTTCAAATATATTTGGGATTCTTTCAAATAAATTGTCCAAAAAATAACGTGGATGGTTCCCCACAACATTCCTCACAAGTAAAATACATAAACAGTTCACTACTTTAATTGAATTTTGGTGTTTTATTCAATTTTACAGCATTTGAGAAAAAAATGAATAGAAGAACGTTAAAGAAAAGGTCAAGAAAACACAGATAAACATTGGAAAAAGTGACAAACACGTAACAAGAGTATCGAAAAAGATGACCAAACGTTGAAAAAACGGTTTACATTTTTAATTTTGACCAAGAAAAACAAAAATTGCATGGTCGACGGGAAGATAACAACATCTAAATTCTAGTCTATACTAAAGTGACCTGAGAAACCTGTGTTCACACTGTACAGCTCATATTTCTAACTGCCAATAACAAAATTTCTATCTTTGTATCATTAAAACCTAATTCTGTAATATTTTATAGGTGATGGTGAGAGTAATGGTACACGGAATGACCCAAGTAAGAAAATCTTATACATAGTGCTGTGTTGCTAGTCCACATGCTTCCCAGGTCTTAATTTGATTGTGATCCTTGATTTTAATTGAGTCCAACTTCTTTTTATTACAGAAACAAAGACTTTATATCCTGGACACGGAGAAAATCTATGGGTGTACATGTACTTTGCAGCTGGGATTGTGCCATTTGTCATCATAGTGATCATTTTATCCGTTTTGTCAATGCGAGGGTGTAAAGGTGAGATCATGTATAAATATGCCATATGCCACATGACTGTGACTTCAAAAACATGAACTAATTTCATCAAAATGCCATCATGCAGGGAAGCCAAAGAAAGAGTTGCAAACTGAAAATCAGGTAAGATGAGGATATATTTCAAACTTCCTGTCCATCCCATTTGCCCCATCTTCAACACTTTAATGCAAAATGCTTATTTGGGATGTTTTCAGTACATGGCGATACCCATGGTGGAGCAACCCTTCCCACACGCCAGCCCCCAGCCCTCGCCAAGAGGAACCCCCTCTGCGCCGCCATCTCGGAGGTCCACCCGGAAGACTACACCGCCCTCACAACCCCATGAGCTGCCAACACCAAGAGACAACGAGGAAGAGGGGAGTTCTGTTGTGTATGCTGCTCTCAACCACCAGCTTCCAGCGGGGGCTGCTGCTCGGCCGCCACGGAGACGACAGCAGGAGACTTCAGAGTACGCGGCTATCCGTGTTCAAGACCCATCACCCAGTATAAATTACTTCTGAGTGGACGACAGTTCGCATTAGCCGGAGTAATGTGATGTTGGAGAGAGTAAATGGGGCCAGGACCATGTTTGATACTGGTGCATCCCAGAGGAGCTCAGCAGAGTGATTAAAGGAGATACAGAAAACTCGCCCTGGACAGTTTTTTTTCCATTTGCGTTTTTGTAACAAAAACTGCTCTCTTATTACGAACATGCAGGAAATACAGCACAAACATCTACCTGAGACTCTAGACATCCACCCTTTGCTAATATATTCTCCAAATAGACCTAGACCTCTGAGCAGATCTGTGCTGGGAATTTGTGAGGTCATCATGTACCAATACGAATGGGTACGCCCTCGACATGCCAAATTAAAATGGAATGTAACCAAGTGGTCTCCACTCCATTTCAATTCAGCCAGAGGACCAAACAAGGTACCCATGCTGTTTTGCTATAACGTTGCCTTGTTTGCATCATCAAACGATAAAACCTTTTCATTTTTTGTTTCGTGGAAATGTTACGGACATTATCCCGCTGGAGACATGTTGCAGGATTTCTATAAAGATACAAGTCTGTGACTGCAGATGAGCTGTGTCACTCCCCAATCTAAGTACAACAAGTAGCATACAAGATGCTAACGAGAGACTTCTGTAATGTCAATACAGTAAAAATGGACCTACTTAACGAAGTTGGTTCACTGCTGGCTACAAGTTAGCATCAAACACAAAGGCTGTCAGTTGAATGGCGTTTTGAGCTAACTTTAGCATCAAACAACTATAGATAGCTAAAATGTTTTTATAATGACTGCTAGCTTAGCTACAAGCTAGCATTCAAACACAACAAAGGCTGTCACTTGAATGGCGTTTTGAGCTAATGTTATCAATCAAACAACTATAGATAGCTAAAATGTTTTTATAATGACTGCTAGCTTAGCTACAAGCTAGCAATCAAACACAACAAAGGCTGTCAGTTGAACGGCGTTTTGAGCTAACGTTAGCAATTAAACAATCATAGATAGCTGCAACGTTTTTGAAATAATTCCCATCTTCTGTTATTGTTTGTAATGAGAAAAGTTTATGATGTCATTTCACAAATTTCCGTATGACATGTTATGCCGTAAAGCGTTTAAATCTGAGCATGCGTGACTCAAATCTGCACTCGACTCACATTGGGGAGTGACAAGCTGATCCAACACTCGCGCTGATCATAAACAGACAAGTTAAGGCTGGGGATACTCTGGGTTTTTATTATTTTACAATGAATCCCATAATTTAAAAAACAAACAAACACATACTGTCTCAGTATCCAAAACCTGGTAGAACTTGTGTATATAACTTATGTGAACTTCTAAAAACACATTGATGAACCTCACTGTTGCACTAGGTGACTTTTTACCATACACTATTTTATTTTGACTCCCACATATACTCACCAGAACACCAAGTGTGTATTAATCCGCAATTGAAAATAGTCTAAAAAAATAAACAAATCACCCTTTTTACTCCTGTGTAATGTCTGTTAAAACCTGCAGTGCCCAGCTGTTTTAGGAAATTACTTTTCAAAATTTAAACTACATATTTGTGCTTCATTCTTAATGTTTTGTCTCCTTAAGAACCAATGAGCTTGGGGTCAAGTGCCACAGACAGGATGGGGAGTCAGACAGTATTAAAGTATAAACTAATGTGTTGGATTTTGGTATTTCATTGGATCTGTTGACTATAAGAAAGCCATAGAATTACACCAGCCTTATCCTCTAACACGCAACTGGAATAGGGCTGTCACCAGGCTGAGAAGTCCTCTATCTGGAATTCTCCAACAGTAGAGGCTAAACGCCTCACCATCTCTCACCGAATGCGTTTTATAAGGAGAATTTGTTTGTGACCTTGGTTTGAATGTTTTGTGGCATGCACTCACTGACGGTTCAAACCGTGGCCTGGTGCCGCTGCACCTCCGAGACTTGACATCACATCTGATAACAGTATTGGTTTTATGAGATCACAGACTGTATATACCACATCAACTATTGACCCACTTTCTGACTATGTGAATGACGAATGATGCTTCTGTAGTTTTACTTTTCAAAGCCTTTTTATAATGGTTACATTTAACTTATGTGCAATGAAATAACATAATGTGTAATCACAGAGTATGTAACCACAACTGTTTGATTTGAATTAAGATTATATGACGCCATCACTGCTGAATTGCTTTTGTACTGTTTTTCCTATAAAACAACCTAATACGAAGGTAGCAAAAATGTTGAGAAGAAACCCCCCCGAGTTTCAGATGTAATGAGGTTAAAAAAAAGTTTTGTGTGTGTGTGTGTGTGTCTAAAATGCCCTTTTTGGGCTTTGATATGTATGTTGAGTGTAATGGGGGCATGCACATGCCGAAGACCAGGGTAATCAAAAGCAGGAAGTAAAGTACACCACTGTGATCATTAGAGCAGTCCTACAGTGACAGCTGCTCAACACAAGTGGGTACAGTAGCTGGTTTCCACCATGAGACTTAAATACTACCCGACCATCCTTCATGTGTCCGTCTTAGCGGCGCTCCTCCTCACTTCGGATGCTGAGAGTAAGTTTTCGTTATTTTATCTATTGAACACCGCTCCCTGTCTTTGTTTCTCTTTGATTGATTAACATATTCAAGAATAGGAACGAGTTAAACAATGTTTTGCATGTTAAAGATTATCAAGACTGCAAAGGTTTTATATACATGTATTATACCTCACACGTAAAATCCAGCGCAGACGTACAGACACTCAAAGACTCAACGGCACAGCTTTAAAAACTTAGAACCTAAAAGCAAGATCGAATATGGATGTTTTTGGTTTTGATTCCTATAAAAGAAAACCGGTTAAAGACAAGATTTTACTATGTGAAAAAAACTAAAGAAAACAAATGAATTCCTATTTAAAACGTCAAAATCCGAAGAAATTGGGTCTTTGATGTAAGCAACTTTAGCTGATTGTTTGCCCCTAAGGAGGATCTTCATGGGGTATCTTTAGATGTTGATGGGAAATATTAGCCATTCTTATCATACAACCATTCCAGCAAGTAAAAATGACAAAGATTTAGCTTTTTCTTGGAGCACCTGCGTCCTTTTTAATCTGAGAATAACGATTACAAGTAAAAAGCAGGCTAGATATTGCATTGTAATCAGGTAGAATCCCCATCAAAGACATTGGAGGCAGGTCTTTTGCTTTGAAATTAAGTCTCTTGGTCACTTTTGTAGCTTCATACTTGGCATGCCTTTCTCACAAGGTTCCTCTCCGCCATTAAGATTGGCAGACCCTGATCCCAACCATGGCTTCAACAGCCCAAACTCTAACATTAAGTAGTGTAAACGTAAACATATTTAATTTAGAAGATTTGTGGTCGCACAGAAAACCAATGTAAAAAAAAGTGCTTTAACCACAGAAATACCACCCATGATTTGCTGACCTGAATTTGAAGTTTGATGGCTACAGCTGCAACATTTCAAACTTTTTTCTATGCTCTAATTCTTTTCTTTTCTACTCTTTGAAAATGTTACATAACTTTTCACTGCTTTTATATCAGCTGGTACCCCGTTGCCCCAGTCATTTCTAATCTTTTGTCATTTTTCTCATGCAGGGGAAGTTTCAAATTGTAAAGTTGAAATTAAAGTACGCAGCACAGATTTTGAAGCTTTCCTTGGAGAAGACCTTCGGATTAACTGCACAGTTGCTTTATGCAACAATTCACCACTGAAAGTCACAGTCTGCTGTCAACTTGAAACCGAGTGTAAACCTGTAAAGCATTCAGAATGGATATTGTTTTTGGTTTTTGAACAAATACACACAAGTGACTCAGGTGTGTGTCAGTGTAAAATGGGAGGCAGAATGAGTAATGAGAGCAGCGTCTCTGTCCATGGTAAGTGATCCTTCTGAACATCATGACTACACCGAACTGTACAGATGCTGAATTCACTCCCTCAGTGATATCGCCACTTTCACACGCATTATATGGCTTACATTCTTGATTCTATTGATGCTGAGTCAAATGTCCTTCTATCTCGCAGAGAGCCCAGAAGACACTTTCTGGCCATTTGTGTACCGTGCTGTCGGACTCACGGTGTTTGTCCTCATAATGCTATGTTTATGTGTTGCATCAAGATGCAGGTGCAAAGGTAAGGAGTTTTGATCTTTACATACAGTGATGGTTCAGCAGCAGAGGCCCTCTGCAGACGTCCTCATGAAGGTCTAACCTAAAAAAAAAAACTGGAAAAAAAGCCACAAAAGAACAAGAACCAACATAAAATACAGGACATATGCTATAAAGATTACTATCTATAATCATTCTGAGAACAGTAACTAATCTCTCCTGTTCTCAATCCAATCATAGCAGAAAAATCCAGGGACACACCAGATCTGAGCCGCCAGCCCTCCCATGATGCAACGCCTCCCATGCACATCTATGAAAACGATGCATCGCCTCCCATGCATATCTATGAAAACAAGCTGTAGTCTCCATTTCTGTGCCTTGAAATCAATATGCTCTGCTAAAATGCTTCATATCAAAACATTTCCTAGTGTTCGTTTCAAGATTGTGTAACCTGCTCCTTTCTCATTTATTCACATTATTACTGACACTTGTTTATCAATGCTTGGGTTTGCTGTTGTGCTTTGTGTTTTTATGTAACATGCTTTGTGAATGATCAACTTGGTTCTCACGGCCTTAAAATGGACACATCCATTTTTGCATTGACCAGATTAAATTCTTAATTGATACATTTTTTGAAAATGTGTTGTGAAGACTATTAAGTGTAACGGGGGTATGCATGCACCAAAGACCACTGAAAGCAGGAAGTAAAGTACACCAGTGCAGTTTCTAGAGCAGACAGTGATAGCTGTTCTACACAAGTGGACACACAAGCTGGTTTTTGGGTGTTTCCACCATGAGACCTGACTACTACCCGACCATCCTTCATGTGTCCGTCTTAGCGGCGCTCCTCCTCACTTTGGATGCTGATAGTAAGTTTTTGTTATTCTATCTATTGTACATCGCTCACTCTCCATCTGAGCAGGTCTTTTTTCTCTTTTGTTAAGTGACGCATTTCCAAATAGAAATTATATATATTGTTTTGCATGTTAAAGGTTATAGAGAGTGAAAAGGTTTCAAATACACTTATTATACCTTTCAAAAAATCCAGAGCAGGCGTACGGACACACCCGAAGACTCAATGGCGCAGCATTAGAACTCGACACGGAAGTAGAATTTAATTCCTATGTAGGAAAAAGTAAAAGACACGAGCAACCATGTCGTCATAAATGCTTAATTGTGTAAAAAAATAAGAAAAAAACGACATAACTGTCTTTGTAAAATAGAAGTTGTAAAATGTGTCTTCTGCTATAATGCGGATTGTAGTTCCCTGTGTGCACCTTGACAGGATCTTTATAAAGCATGCATAGATGGTTGATGAAAAATAGTTTCTCACATAAATGCATTCATAATTACATCATTTATTGACAAACTTTTTTAATTTGGACGAGGTCGCTCTGATCGAGAAAAGTGCTTTCACCACAAAGATACCACGAATGACTTCTGACCTAAACTTCTGTTTGACGGCAGCAGCTGCAGCATTAAAAACTTCATCCGTGATCTCGTTACTTTCTGTCGCAATCCTTTTGAAAATGTAGATAACATTTAGCTGATTTTTGATTATGTCATCATCAGCTGGTTTTAGACTTTCCATCAAGCATGGATAAATGGTCCAATCTTCCTAATCTGCGTGTTTTTTGTCATTTTCCTTTTGCAGGTAAGGATTCAACTTGTGAATCACAAATTAGAGTACACCACGGCCAAGTTTATGAAGCTCCCTTGGGGAAGACCTTCGGATTGACTGCCCAGTTACTTCTGCAACAATTCCCCACCGACAGTCTCCTGGTTTAAATATGAGACAACTAAATATGTCCCTGTCCCTGTCGATGTCAGCAGTAGCAGTCATATTAAAACGGAGTGGACTCTTTCAAAGCCGTTAGAAGGGATATCGTATTTGATCTTCCAAAAAATACTGAGAAACGACTCGGGTGAGTATCAGTGTCGAGCTGGAGGCAGTGTGAGTCATAACGTCAACATCTCTGTCCATGGTGAGTGTGACCTTTTCAGTAGTTTAATACATCTATACTGGACTTAACTGACCCAAGAAACCTGTGCACACATTGCACAGCTCCCATTTCTAACTGCTGCTGAATAAAAAGTGACTAAAATGTTCATCTTTGTATCATTATTAAGACGTAAGCTAGCCGACCTGTAGTGTGTTGACGGTGAGCGTAATGTTACACAGAAGGTCATTCTTTCCGAATCTTAATATTAATCTGAATCCTGTTCTTTCAAACATTTCTGTCCATGGTGAGTGAGGCTTTCTACACAGCAGCATTACACCTAAACTGAACTGTACAGATGCAAAAACCTGTATTATTTCCCAAATAATCACATTGAACTTGATATTTCTGTGGTAAATAAACAATCTGAATGCTTCTCAGGTGAGGTCCGGCTCACCACTGTTACATGGACGACTTTGGAACCAGGTAAGAAACATAACTCCTCTCTTACACTGATATTGCTGTGGCACATGCACTGTACGGGTCAAAAAGCCCCAACAATCAAGATCTTTTCATGAATCAACTTTTCATACATGCTCCTTTGATGCTGAATCCACTCTTTTATCTGGTAGAAGAAAAAAGAGACAAAGAAGAGACTTCCTGGCCAAGTGTGTACTGCGTTGTTGGAATCATGGGGGTTGTCGTCATCGTGCTATCTGCATGGGTTGCTTCAAAATGTGTGTGTAAAGGTGAGAATTTCTTATTTATACATACAGCGATGGTTTTGCAGCAGAGGCACTCCGCAGACGTCCCAATGAGGGTGCAATCTGAAAAACAGAATAAGAAAACGTGAAAAATGCCACAAAACAATATGATTAAATATGTTATACAGGACCTACTGGTTAAAATCATTCTGAGAACTAATCTCTCCTGTTCTCAAGCCAACCATGCAGGAGAAGCCAGGGACACACCGGATCTGAGCCGCCAGCCCTCCCATGATGCACTGACTACCATCACTATCTATGAAAATGTTAAGTAGTCCCCATGTCCGTGCCTTGATGTCAATCTGCTCAGTTACATAACAAAACATGTCATAGTATTCAGTTTAAGATTTGGTAACCTGCAACTTGTATTTGACTTATTCAATTCTTTATCAATTTGTGTTTGTCACCGCTCGGCTTTGTTGTTACTTTCTTGTATTTTCACGTCTGCTTTGTGAATTATTAATTTGGTTTTAATGGCCTTCAAATAAAACGAATGCTCTTTTAGGGTACATTCTCTCATAGAAATGTGTTTAATAGGTTGTGAATAACGTTGAAAATTGATGTTGTGCTTTTGTATTCCTGTAAATCAAGCTGTGATCACACAGAAGTGAAATTTCTCACATGAGAAACCGCTATTGTTGAGATATACCAATGTGTGTGTGCAGAATGGAACACATTCAAGGGTAAATAGTTTTGTTTCCTGTACAGGCAACACTCTTGTGTTCACACGTCCTGTGCAGATACACTTTTTAAATGTGATTGTGTACTCGTGTGTGTGTGTGTGTGTGTGTGTGTGTGTGAGAGTACCTCTGTTCTTTACGCTCTCTTTTGATCAATCAAAGTACTTCTTTGGTACACTACCTGTTGTGCTTTTGGTGAGCCGACAGACTGTTAACTGGCAAATAGGAAGCAGAATTACATCACACATCACATGAATATGTAAAACCAATAAAAGGCTGGATGTTGCTAACATATGCTAATTAAAGGGATGAGGATGATGGAAATGGCATTAGGTCTGCAGGTATTTGGTCATAAAATAAAGAAATGGAAGTGAAATTTGAACTGCTACAGGAGTAGAGGAAATCCCAGAGGATCACTAACGTCCGAAAGATACAAAATTATAAATATGAATGAATGAAATATAAAAATAGAGGATATTTTAGTCTGTACCAAAGTGGTGGACCGACCAACCTTAACTGCCACACTAGCATGGCTAAAAAACTTTATTCTAGAATGTTGGCCTACATTTGGAGTTAAGTTTTTAAAATAAGTCTTTAAATCATCTTTAATATTGATTTAGGGATGTGTTGCGTATCAGCAGAAAAAATAACAAAAAAATGGTGGTATTAGAGCTTTTTAGCCAAAGCACAAAAGCCAAAGCCCAGAATTAGCAGTTTAAAAAATGAAAATGCATAACAAGGGGAGGCTAGTGCAATCACTACATTCTTTAATCACAGCTGGGAAGTTAACATATTTGTTTAATGCTGATGGTGTTGCGTCACCTGAACATTTCCTTTGATTTTTACACCGAAGCTACCATCCGACGTGCTCATTTCAGCAGAAGTCACTTTTAAAGCAACGTGTTTGGAGCGGGCAGGCCTACAGAGAAGGGGAAAACCTTGTTCTTCTTCAGCTCGTCACCAGATTAACTCTCTCCACCCTGAATCCAGGAAATGAAACATTTCACTTCAGACTGAAACCAGTTACAGCGTTCGTAAAAAAACTGAACCAAAAGTCTCCACAGGCCTGCCCATGTGTTCCATTGGAAAGGTCATTTCTACGACAAAAAAAAAAAAAAAAAAGAGAAAACATCAATTGTTGTATATCTAAAGATGGTGGAGTGGTAACTAAAATGTAATTTTAAAAGAACAAAGCTGGCAATAATGGGGATTGGTGAGTATCTCAAAACATAAGACATTTATAAAAGAGTGGATTTAATGTTTTATCTTCCATATGTAAAAAACTTGACATTTAGCATGCATTGGCATAACATTCGTATTCGTGAATAACACTGCCTTAGCAGCAACTTCATTTTAGAGTGTAAAGTTGTGATTTCGTGATGCAAAGCTGTGACCACATCGACTGTCTGGTAACGGTTTGTAGCCTTTTCTAATTAACAGACGTTCTGTGGAGGAGAGCAGTTTGCAGCAGGTGAAACGGCCACAGCAACAGTCCCCATTCAAAAGTGAGTGGCAGGGAGTGGGTCTCACAGCTCAGGGCTGCACGACGCGCCGCAAGCAGCGTGGCCTGTGGGATGTGCGACCTCTGTGGTTTTGAAAGTGCTAAAAGCTGTTACACACACACACACTTTTGTCAAAGACCCCACCTAACGGGGCGGGCTCTAACTCCCCCAGTAAGAGCGTTCGCCCCCATGTCGGCTGAGTCCTGCAGTGGCCCGGGTTTGAATCTCTCTCTCTCCCCCCCCCCCTTTCATATCTATCCACTGTCACTTCATAACAAAGGGAAAAGCCCCCCCAAAAAAGCCCCAAAATATAATCTTTAAAAAAAAAAAAAGACCCCACCTAACACCCATGTGGAACATAAACTATGCTTCATGCCCCTATGCTTTCGAGTTACAAACGAGGAAGTACACAACCTTTGTGCATGTGGCTGTTTCCAGGTGTTATTTACAGTACATGCCAACAACTTTAGAAGGTGTGTGTGTGTGTGTGTGTGTGTGATGGCTACCATCTAGTGGTGTCAAAGCAAAATTCTGCATTCTGAACTTAAAGGGAGCTGGCCAAATGTTGAATTTCCTAACAGTGTGACTCCATAAATATTAAAGGTACTCACCAAAACAAAGGGATTTTTTTATTGTTAAGTCCACTCGAGCTCAGCACAGTTTCCTCCAGATAAGCCTCCATGTTTTCATTAATTTTTGCTTTAATAACATCACTGTTAACGATCAAAAAGAAAATATGTCAAATGCCTCAAGTCACAAAGGAGCTACTTACCCTTTCCTGTCTTTGTGAGGGATGGTGGAAACTGGAATAAAAACAAATGTATTTTTTTGAAAGATGTTTGGGAAACCCTCGAACCCTGACCGCTGCGTCGAGGACCGGGCACCGAGCGTGACTACCCGACGCGCCTCGTGTGATACGTGATTTCGCAATTCTCGCGAGACATCGTGACATCGCAAATATCCAGCTGCCGTGCTCGGTAATTAAGTTCATAAACAATTAAAGTCTACTCAAGACTTATTTTTTACATTCTATACTCAAGACTAGCCAACGTTTTCGCCCAGATAAACCGATTTACCCAAGCCTTATTTTACCCTTTACCTAAAACTGTTAATTCAACCATTTGTCCATTACTTGTGTTGCTACCATTCTAAAAGTATAGGCCTATGTAATTATAACTATTTTAAGTGTTTAAGTGTTACTTTTAACTTATTACAAGTGTATTCCCATTACTTCAAACTAAGTATTTTCCCCATTACCTTTTACCATTTCCAAGTGTTTTCCCAATTTATTCTATTAAAAGGTTTTCCTATTGCTTTCAGCTAGATATTTTAATTGTTTTGCCCATACTTTAGCTAAATGTTCTAAGATTTTCATGCAGCTAAACAATTATGTGGCTATTCTTTTTTGTAATTACTTAATCTTTCCACTTGGCTACAGCAGAAGTACTGTACGTAGTAGGTTGGGAATCCCACCCTGAGACTAACGGCTTTCTAATATCATTTTGAGGAACAATAAAAGCAATTGCATCCTGTGGACTTTGTTGAACTCACGGCCTTTTTTTTAATTTCATGGCAACAATTATTTCTTTTTTTTTTCAAATAGTTATTTTGCCATGAAACTAAAACGTGTCCATGACTCACTCAAGTAACACCTAAAACAACTGCTGTGTGGGATGTGTGTTAATTTGAGGCTATTTTAAGCTTAAATATTTGCATTGTGCATCATAGATTTAAAAAAAAAAAAAAAAAAAAAAAAGGCATGAAACACAGTATGTCACTCACGAGGTCTGAGAGAGAAATAGTGAAGTCACCGGAGTGGGCTGCGGAGGAAATCAGTTTCCTATTGTAACGTTAGGGTGAGGTTTCTGCACCACCCACAGCGTCACACGCTCACCCAACAACCTCTGAACAAGTCAAGTCGGTTCGGAGGGTTCAGTGACAAATGTGAGGTGTGTGTGTGTGTGTGTGTGTGTGTGTGTGTGTGGGGTGTGTGTGTCTATCTATCGATGTGATATTCTTACTCAATATCTTGAAACACAGATAATAAAAAAAAATCTAAACAAAAGCAGCTAAAGTCTCCGGTTTTATTTCCACTTTTAACTTCCGATTCCTCGCGGCACCTGTACAAGAAACTAATTATCAACTCATACGGATACTAAAAAGGTAAAAATAAGACATTATTCAGCTGAAATAAAAACAAAAACAAAAGGTTGTCAACATAGCTACGCTTTTTAAAACTTCAATAAAAGGCATTTATTAACATTTAAACCTTATATACAGACAATTTAGTAGCTGGGTTTATTTGTTAATAGAAAAAAATATGTATATTTCCTGATAAATGGAGGTATAAATGACATTTTCTACAATTAGCTACACTGTGCTCAGCCCATGGGCCTATATTCATATATTCCCAAATAAAAAAAAAAAGTTATATTCTAACACTGGTGGGCTGAAATATTGAACAACAATGCAACACACACATACTGTATATGGAGGACACGCGCTAAATGGCTTTTCACACACACGTACACACACCGTCACATCTCACACACACGCAGTGATTCACAGCTGCGGGGTTGATCCACACAGGAATGGTTTGGGCGGCGTTAACCACCCAGCGCATGAAGGTCACAGGTCGACCACCCTTCTCCGCCCCGCACAACGCAGCAGCTATAAATAACACACCTTTCATTCTTTCCAACTCAGACCCATCCGTTCAGTCTGAGTCACACCAGGGCCGGTTCACTAGAGCAGTGATTTCCAAAGTGGGGGGGGGGTCGCAACTCACTTGCACCGTTACTTTGGGGGTCATGGGCTGAAAGTTTTGGGAACCCCTGCACTAGAAGTCCCATTTTAACCTCCATCCCCCTGCGTCTTTCTTTTCTAGTTGACAAAAATGGATTGTGTCATTGACAACCACAAATACATGGTTTCCAGGTGACGAATGGAACCTAATCAATTTCCCGGTGATAAATGATGTATTAATGTATTTCAATTTAGATTACATTAGTTGATTATTTGGATAAGCTAAGCAACAAAGTCAAAAAACATTTCAAACCAATTGAGAGAACTATACTCAAGCTTGACACATCAACCATAACTTAAAAAAAAATATATACATACACACATTATTACAACCTCATACACTGCAACACCACCGGACCCCCATGAAGCCATGAGATGAGCTGATCCAAAACCCTCTCATTCATATTACAAGGATCTCATCAATCATCAAAGCAACAATTCTAGTGTAAGTGTAAATATCTAGCATTGAATAATGTGGTTTTAGTGCGGTTTACGTTGAAGTAAAGGACATGAGAAATGTGTGTGTGCACGAGCGGGATCTTCCCGACCCGTGGGAGCAGAACCAGCAGCGTGGGTTCAGTTCTGTAAAAGCTCTGTTCCCTTCTTCCGCACGCCGAGCTGGAGGGCACGGTGCTGAGCAGCTAGGTCAGGCTCAGAGCTCCACTGGACCCGCATCAAAGCAGGCGGCATCCAAATCAGTCTGGACAGAGAGAGAGGGAGAGAAAGAGAGGGAGAGAGAGAGGGAGAGTTAGTTGGGTCAGCTTTGTCCCAAGAAACTTTCCACAACATTTTATTTCTCATTGCTCAAACCAAATCCTGTCCACCATTTTCCCACAGGGCGCCTGATTTCATCTGTGAAAAGGTTGCGCACTAGGAGTTTTTAGGGGGACATCAGGGATTTATCCTTAAAGACAAGCAACGTGAGTTTTAGAAAATACGCCACCGCTAAAACTAAAGTCAAACTATGTGGTTGAAAAGCACAAAGTTTCATTTATTATAAAATAGGAAAAAGAAAGTACATGATACTGTCCAATTCTTTATAATGAAACTTGAGTCTACAATCATGCTCTTTATTTTAAACTGGAGCTAAATGCTAACAGGACTGGCTCTCCACATGTTGACATCAAATCATTTTCTATGAAGACTACAGCCCCAACAAGATCTTAATGGTGGCAGTAGCTCAGTCCGTAGGAGGGTCGCTGGTTCAAGTCCCCAGACGGACCAAAGTATGGGCACTCAGCAAGGCCCGAACCCCCAACTGCTCGGGATGCAGCCCCTTCACTCTGACATCTCTCCATTAGTGTATACACTGAGCATACTGAGACTGGAACAATCTACCCCCTGACATCCGCACCACTACTGACCTCAGCCTTTTTAAAACGAAGCTTAAGACCCACTTTTTTAAATTAGCATTTAATTCTGACTAGGGCAATACTGTCTCTTAGGTGTCCTCCTTCTGTCTGCGCCTTTCTATGCATTTCTGGAAGGCTTTTAATGTCCTGCAGCGCTGCACCACTACAGCACTTTTAATTGTATCTGTATGTTTTGTATGTGTTGTGTATTGTTTTATGGCTTTGTTGTAAAGCACTTTGGGTACCTTTCGGCTATTGTAAAGGGCTATACAAATAAACTTGATTGATTGATTCAGGCCTGTGTGTAATAACAGAGTGTAAAGTGTAATTTCCCCTTGTGGGATTAATAATAATAATAAAAAAAAAAAAAAAAAAGGATGGCAATAAGGCAACTGTTTCTCCAGTGTTGATGAGTTTCCCCAAGTTAAAAAAACACCATAACATCACAGGCAGAGGTATCATTTACTTGATATAAATCCCAACCCAGGAATGCAAAAGTAAACACAGCAAGCACACACACGCGTGTAACCCCAAAACACCCACTCACATCCAAAAAGACCGCATGCACAAAAATAATGAAACATTGCAGGAATTCCTTCGCCGTGAGCAAGTGACTGCCACGCCTCAATGTGCATGTGGCAGCAACGGGAGTTATTTAGGGTTAGCTTGATAGCGCTAAAGCTGAATATACACATGTAGCCTAAAAACCCAGTAGAGAGAGAGTGACAAGTTTAGTGTGTGGCATAGAGCTTGGAAAATCAAACAGAGAAGAGGCCAGATGTTTCTGAAAAAGATGGCAGCTGGTGTCACTTTTATCATCTGAAGAACTCGGCTGACCCGGAAGTTGTTGCTTCTCGGAGAAGGCCAAGGTCAAAGTTTATTTCTATAGCACATTTTACAAACAGTCGCTACTGCCCCAAAGTGCTGTACAAATATAGATAACAAAATAAAAGCATAATAAATAACCGGAAAAACACATCTAAAACAGAATAAGCCAAAAACAACAAAAAAAGACGGTTAACAGCTAAAAACTTTGCTCAAATCAATAAGAATAAAATGTCACAGCTCAGCTTGTGATAAAAAGCCAGTGCAAAAAGATGAGTTTTTAAAAGTGATTTAAAACTATTAATAGAGGAAGCTGCTCTAATGTTGAGAGGGAGAGAGTTCCAGAGCTTAGGACCTGCTACTGAGAAAGCTCGGTCCCCTCTGGTTTTCAGTCTGGCTCTGGGACAGTCTAAAAGCAACTGGTCAGCAGATCTAAGTGCTCTGACTGGAGTGTGCAAAATCAGCATCTCAGATACATATGATGGTGCCAGCCCATTAAGAGACCGTCTCAAAGCTCTTATTTCTGCCCCGAGGAGCGAGCGTTGAGGAGCTACAGTCGAGGATAGATGAGAGCAGCCTTCCCAGAAGCCTCGAGGCTGAAGGAGTTGCTAACTCCTCCCGAACAGCTGACGGATTCATGCGACGTTTCAGAGGAAAGGACGTCTCATCCCTCTAAAAAAAAACAATAACACATTTCCTCGTTTCCTCTCTGCGCCGATGATGTCCCCCCCCGTGCCCCCTCAGTGGGAGGGACTAAGACGCGAGGGAAGGGAGGCAAGTGGAGGAGTCAAGGAGGCAATGAGAAGCATGTCTGGAGTGCTGCTATATCATATTTTGCTACCTCTAATCTCCAAGGAACAATCCGCTACCCTCAGTCGTGCCCTCATGACCGGATGTGGTCGCTCCCCTGTACTTCCTGTTGTAGTACAGATTAAAAGCTGCCACTGAAAACATTGGCTTTAGTGAATAAATGGCTCTTATCTGAGGTGAACTCCCTGTCCTCGTAGCTGTGCCACCACTGCACCGTATAGTCTGTACATTTCCAGCCGCTCACACCAAAAAAAACACAACAACATGGAAATACAGACACAAATAGCCAACAGCCTTTTACGGGAAGAACCTCAGTCGTTGGCCCTGCTTCCCAGCTGTGATTGAAGGCCGGGTAACGCCCACTGATCCGGAGGGAACCACAAAAGACCATTTGTGGCCGGCTCGCGGTACAACTTCAGCCGCAGACATCACAACTTTTCATGCCGTCCACAGTGGCTTTCTCGGACACTTTAAATGCTCTGCATCCCTCCAGAAATGGGACAGTTCATTACTTACTTACTAACAAAAAAAATAAAAACATGTTCCCTCTTACCTCTAGTGGTATCCACTGCAAGCAATGCACGTAGTTTTACAGTATTTGCGCCAGTTTTGAGATATTTAGCTGTGGTATTCAGATAGATAGATAGATATTTATTGATCCCAAAAAATGGGAAATTACGGTGTTACATTAGCACACACACAGAATAAAATATAAATGAGATACTAGGAATAAAATGTAAGAACAAATATTTAAATGTGCACTGCTTAAATAATATCCTAAATGTATGCTAAAATGTAAATGAACCAATTGTGCAGGATGCCCTTAGTGCAGTATTGTGGTGTCTAAAATTTGTAGATTAGTTTAGGTATTTCGCATGAGAAATGTATGCATTTGAGTTTTTCCTCTGCTCGTCTTACAGGTCAGACACGTAAAAACATTTTTGACTCTTGATTGTTATAAAAACACAATAGAAAAATAATTTCAGTGTTTAGTTTTCAGGGGCTATAAAAGAGTTTAATAGGAATAATTCTTTGGTAAAGAAAAGCTCATAAATATTTCCCAAAAATAGAATAAAACACCTTTATTGTCATTATACACAAGTGCAGTACCTGTGCAATGAGATTGAAGCAACCCCTTCACAAAATATTAAAATATAGGTATTGCAGAAAAAAAGGTGGGGGGGAACCTGGTGCAGCCCTGAGAGAAACTATATACATATATGAAATAGTTGCACTATTCTTGGTAGGTATAGATAATAGAATACATTGTTTCACGTGTACTTTTTCCAATCAATTCTTGGAGACGGTTATTTTGAAGAAAGGCAAATGAAACCAAAACGATCTGCATTACTATCAACTAAACGGAGGAAGTGAGAGAATGTGTATTTTTGTAGCTCAGGTAAACCGATCCATTAATTGGATCTACCCTTTATTAATTGTGTGTGGTCCTTGCATTAGTGTTAAATTTGATGCCAACATTGATGTTGAGGTGGTGCTGGTGCAGCGGATATGACACATGCCTTTGGTGTTGGAGATCAGGGTTTGATTCCCACTGCGATATATCAACCAATGTATAGAAGTGGACCCCTAGAAGTGTCAGCTAAATGACATGTAATGTAGATACAAACTAGATCTGTCAAATCCTGTGGGATCGGAGGTGTGAAACCCCATTGTAGTAGAGTGTGTGGCTAACATTCACAAAATGCTCTCTGTGCATGATGGAATTAAAAAAAGCTTTAAAAAGATATGACAAAATGAACGAGGCCAGCTCCAAATAAGGACAAATGCATCACAGCTCTCTTCCCTTAAACTGCAATCTGAATCACATCACAGTAAAAGCCTGTATTCCTGGCACATCTCAGCCAAGACTGGGAAATACAGTATGTCTGTGTGTGTGTGTGTCCGTACAGTCGAGTGTTGTTGTCAGCTGGGCAGGCTCTCAACTTTGGCCTCTGTTCCTCCCTGTCACTGCTCCCTCCTCCAGGCCTCCAATGTCTTACTAACAGTGAAGGATTAGACAGAGAAAAGGGGGGGGGGGGGGTCTTTTCTTCAGGCTGCTACCTCGCAACAATAAGCCCAACCACTTGTTATTCTGCTCAGGATGCACATCAAGAAAGACCTTCAAGCAATGTGGAATGTCTCAAGCTAACGGGAGCTTTTTCCCCCCCCTATCTCTCCAGAGGAAAATCTATTTTTGCAGTGACCCAGCTGCCATGTATTCAAGATATCCCACAGAAGTTCTGGTTCCGACACCACGCCATCAATCACGTGCAATTACAGTGTTTAAGAGCGTCCCCGACTGTCCTGAGTTTAAGAAAAACACAAACACTCTTAAATTAACAGCGTGATTGAGGCATTGTTGTGTGCAACCCATGTGGGCGAATGTTGGTTTTGGCGCTGGTGACTATTAAAGTAGGAATTAAAAAGATGTGTCATTGGGTTTCAATCTTTAAAAAAGGAAAATGCACGTATGTGGCGTCTGCTTTCTTATCGCACGAGAAAACAAAGACAAGGAGAAGCTGAAGGGAAACTCAAATGCTATTGAGGAAATGCTTTGCACAGAGCTGGAAGAATTTAGAAACTTTGTAAGGGTCCATGCAGCTATGACAAAGATATCAAATATAATCTGTATTTATTAGCGTGCGACTCTGGTTGGCTCATGCGTTACAAAGCTAAATTGTGCATTGCCAAATCGAGAGTGGCCGTGAGACCGTCCTGACCCGTCAGCGGCGACTTATGTTTTTCTTCCTTTACGACTTTTGTTGGCCGGCAGAAGCACCGACGTCAGCCAAAGCTTCTGTCATTGATGCGATAACTTTGGTTTTCCTGCCTCTCCTTGGTGTGCAGAAAAAAAAAAAGAAAAACAAGAAAGGAGGAAATGGGCAGCGGTCCACACGCCACATTACGTTGGCGCCACACCGTTTCCGTGACACCCCGCGAGGATTGTTGGAGAGGTGTTAACAGGAGTCAAGGGAGTGTTGATGACACTTCAGTAGGCGTGTCACCTCTGTGTGGAAAGTCACTGTGAGCCCTGCAAACTGACCTTCTGACTGTGCGTTATCAGAAAAATGACAAGTATTTCATGGTTTGATGACGCTCTCGGTCACTTGACCAACATGCAACTGCTCTATATTAACCTCCTGAGATTTCTTTCACACATTACAAACAGTTCAAACAGCTGAATTTTCCATATTTCTCCAGAATAAAAATTAGTTATAACAGAATATTCTTTTTTTTGGTTTGTTTTTTGAAAGGCCTTATTGAAGCATTGACCAACTGCACACGTTTACATCCAGCAGATTTTAGCACTCATTTGGAGTTGTGTCTGTGTCCAATTAATGAACGTTAATCCAATATTCATTCTATTTTTGCTCTTTCTTTGGTCTCTACCAACTCCTGAGGGAAATATCTGCATCTTCAGCTACTTACTGCTCCATGTTTACCAGCATGTGTGACTCCCAACAAAGATAGTATAGAAGTGAGATGTCTTGCTCTGTGGCTAAAACCAGTGAGATGTCTCGCTCTGTAGCTAAAACCAGTGAGATGTCTCGCTCTGTAGCTAAAACCAGTGAGATGTCTCGCTCTGTAGCTAAAACCAGTGAGATGTCTCACTCTGTGGCTAAAACCAGTGAGATGTCTCCTCTGTAGCTAAAACCAGTGAGATGTCTCCTCTGTAGCTAAAACCAGTGAGATGTCTCCTCTGTCTAAAACCTGTGGTTCTCGTCTTAAAACACATGAGATGTCTCACTCTGTGGCTAAAACCAGTGAGATGTCTCACTCTGTAGCTAAAACCAGTGAGATGTCTCGCTCTGTAGCTAAAACCAGTGAGATGTCTCGCTCTGTAGCTAAAACCAGTGAGATGTCTCACTCTGTAGCTAAAACCAGTGAGATGTCTCACTCTGTAGCTAAAACCAGTGAGATGTCTCGCTCTGTGGCTAAAACAAGTGAGATGTCTCACTCTGTGGCTAAAACCAGTGAGATGTCTCGCTCTGTGGCTAAAACCAGTGAGATGTCTCACTCTGTAGCTAAAACCAGTGAGATGTCTCGCTCTTTGGCTAAAACCAGTGAGATGTCTCACTCTGTAGCTAAAACCAGTGAGATGTCTCGCTCTGTAGCTAAAACCAGTGAGATGTCTCGCTCTGTAGCTAAAACAAGTGAGATGTCTCGCTCTTGGCTAAAACCAGTGAGATGTCTCACTCTGTAGCTAAAACCAGTGAGATGTCTCACTCTGTAGCTAAAACCAGTGAGATGTCTCACTCTGTAGCTAAAACCAGTGAGATGTCTCACTCTGTAGCTAAAACCAGTGAGATGTCTCGCTCTGTGGCTAAAACAAGTGAGATGTCTCACTCTTTGGCTAAAACCAGTGAGATGTCTCCTCTGTGGCTAAAACCAGTGAGATGTCTCACTTTGTGGCTAAAACCAGTGAGATGTCTCGCTCTTGGCTAAAACCAGTGAGATGTCTCACTCTGTAGCTAAAACCAGTGAGATGTCTCGCTCTGTAGCTAAAACCAGTGAGATGTCTCGCTCTGTGCTAAAACAATGAGATGTCTCACTCTTTGGCTAAAACCAGTGAGATGTCTCCTCTGTGCTAAAACCAGTGAGATGTCTCACTCTGTGCTAAAACCAGTGAGATGTCTCACTCTGTAGCTAAAACAGAGATTCCAAACTCGTAGGCTAAACCAGGGATGTCTCGCGCTGTGGCTAAACAAATGATAATGTCCTACTCTGGGAAAACCATGAATGTCTCTATGCGAAACCGTGAGATGTCTCCTTTGTGGCTCAAACCAGTGAGATTTTCTCACTTTACTAAACAGTTAGACCAACCACGTGGTGAAAGGGTATTGCAGCATGTGTCAGTATAGACCAAATGATTATTATGTAACCATCTGGAACAACCTTAAATTACAATTATCTGACATGAAAATGTGCATCCTATGGCACTCAAACTGTGTTTCATTTAACTGTTAAGTCAATGGCTCTATCCTGAGGTTTGATTTTTTCCAATTATGTACGAGAATCCAGTACAGATTACAAATCGCACAAGACAAAGGTCTCAAAACTTGGCATGCCAGTAGTCACAACAAACAGCTGCATATGGCGTGTTTTTCTCTCTAGATCCGTTAAGTTGAATCCACAGAAAGACTATCCAGATCTCTGCTGTTTTTAATTTTTACAGTTACGCAGCTTCTGCTGACTCAAGGCTCTTTTCACTTTCTCCACCCACACTTTCCTGAACTGCTGGCAGCTTCAAAAGAAAACATCTACCTTCACATAGTCTCATTACAGGAGTAACGGTAGGTTGGTTACACTTCCCAGAATGCCTTTGGAAAACCACTAGAGAACCCTGTTGCACACAACTGCTGCAAACACTGGTTCCTCACCAGTGTTTTTTTCCCGTTTTAGGTGGATTCAATGAAATCGTAAACTAAATGTAGACAGAATATATAAATACATTTTGCCAAGTCATTTAAGAGTCGGGACTCACCGTCAGTACAGATGAAGCACTTGCAGAGACACACACAGAGACACAGGAGGAGGACCGCTGCCACACCGCACACTGAGAGGAGGATGACCATGGCAGGACCCACTGCAACACACACACACACACACACCACACACTTAAGTTTGAAGCAAGCAGTGTTTATGTTTGATGACATCTGGACTAAACATGTTAGGTTATGCGGTACCAAAATAACGACTTCCTTAGGAGAAAAATAATCCGTCACATATGCTGCAACATTACAGGATCCAGGAGCCCATCAAAGTAGCCATAATTACCCAGGACTAGAATAGTTGAGAATACACACATGTTGAAAACAAAAGAGCCGCTTTCTGCTTCACCTCAGCACCCAAGAATGGGAAATATAACTGGTTTCTACATAGTTTTGAAACAGTACAGATATATATTTGAATTCTGGCTTCTTTCTTGTGCTGCTGTAACATCTAAATCACAACCAAATCACTACAAAGTTTAAACATCCTAAAATACTTTTCAACACTTCATCCCTGAGTGTTTTACATGAAGACTCATATACATCACAATACTGCACTAAGTGAAAGTTGCACAAACATAGGTTTTGCTTACTTCTTTATAATCTACTATTTAAGTAGTTCATTTTTATTCCCAACTTGTAAGTATGTATGTATGTACATTCTCCACTTTAATTTTTTTAATCCTATTTTTTTGAATATTTGTTCAATTTCAATTTACTATTTCACGTATATTCTGTACGTGTGTCTGATATTTTGCTGCTGTACCACTGTAATTCCCCATTTTGGGATCAATCAAAATCTATTTTGCTTGCTTTTGTCAGAAGCCAATATCTCTACATTTGAACCCATTTACTGTTTTAAAATTTGTTGTACTGTAAGTAATATCAAATCTAACGGCCCTACACCGCCGTGGTGCACAGGCGTTTCCACGTTTCGCCGGACCGTGCGTAATAACTCTGTGAAAGAGAAAATTAGGGGAGCGGTGGAATGCAAAGTGAGAGCATTTAGTTATGTTAAATATGTGCGAAAAATACATGCACTTAATGGCATAAAGAACAAAAACGCTGGCACTAGCAGCTCCTCTGGATTGTTGGTTCTTTGATATGTTTAAAAAAAATGTACATGTATATATTATTCAGCAGGCTACTTGCAGTGGTAAAAGAAGTACTTGAGTGCAAGTACTCACAAATATGTCCCACTTAGCGCATTTATTTGAGCATTGCACATGCGTTTAACAGAGCCCTTACTTTTTATATGTGTTGAAATTGACCCATCTGGGAAGTCTTTTCACATGGTTGTTCAGGGTGAACACAATTGTGTACCGGCCCTTTACAATAAGGTTGTTGCGAGTTCATCTTAATTGTAAATCAGATTATTGGATCAGACTTCTAACTGCAGTAATATGAGGAGATGTGAAACATCCCAGAATAGAATAATTGGTCAATCATGAAACCCTGAAATGTAATGTGATAAAACCCCACTGGAACAGGGTTTACGAGCTCCTCACCGTTTGTGTTGAGGGACACCGTCAGGGGTTTGTCCAAACCCGGGTGGTGCACGATGCACTTGACGGACAGGTCACTGAGTAGCGCCGACTGGAAGAGCAGCGTGCTCGTGACTACCGTCGTGCCGTCGCCCTGGTCGGAGGCGGATGAAACGGGCGGTCCGAGCGTTCGGTTGTCCCCGCTGACGTTCCAAGTGATCTCTGCTGCGGGGCGGGACTGGGCCGTGCAGTTGGCCTCAGTGAGTCCCGACGACGAGGTCACATAACTCACCTCTGGTTTGGGTAAAACTGGTGAAAGAAAGATTGTGTTCAGTGGCTGCTTGGAAATAGTATTTGATAGAGAATTCATTTTTATAAAGTCTTTTATTGCTTATTTCTTTGTAGCTGTTTCTTAATTAGTATAACTTTCCTAATTAGTATAACTTTCATGCTTATTATTATTATATGCACATTTAACAATACTATGTTTCTTTCAAGCCGTGTCTGTGTTTCTTCAGTCGCTGCTGCCTAAACAAAAGGCAATAAATGTCCCACTGTTGCATATCACAGAAGATAACAAGAGCCTTAGATCCGAGGTCAGTTAGAGTACATGCCAGCCCAGGGTTTCTGGCGTAGGCATTAGACCCCTCCTTACATCAACACCTGTGAATCTTCTGTGTGTGTGTTTGAATAAAGGGACAGAGCTGCAGAGGAATGGTTGAAGTTCCCACTAGAGCTGCGCTGCGGAAAGGCTGCTCTCGTGGTAGCTTCCCTTTTGCAACTGTCAATTAACTGCTCATTTGCCGTCTGAGTCTCGTTTTCTTGCTTGACCGTCATTATTTAGTAAGTTAAAGTGTTATGAACCTGACATTTTCTGGTGCCGAAACCCGGGACTCAACAGCTGAGAAGGTCCAGGACCGCTCCAGATCAAGGCCGAAAAATCTGTATACAGCCGTCCACCCTTGCGGGACGGGGCCATAGGTTGATCCGGTGCTGCCCTGGCACCTCTCGGTGACGAGTCCCACGGTCAAGCAGCGAACAGACAGGGGTGAGTGATGCAGTTTTATGCTTCTGAGTGGACACACGTTCCGCTGCAGGAAAGGTGCACAGGGGGCCTGGGGTCCCGTTATTGCTCGCTAGGTGAAAGTATCATTGATGTTTATTCTTACTGTCTGGGACTATATTGAGTAATATATTCTGTTGCCTGGGGCCAGATATAAAGCTTGAAGTAGGTGTAACGTTGGTGTTTATTTTCGGTCTGGGACACAGCTGAGGTGATAACAGGGAAATATCAGTTGATATTTCCAAAGCGACATTTTTCCCCGAGCGGGGAAACTGGTTAAATGTCGTGAAGCCATTCTGAATATTCAGAAGTTCGGCAGGGGTGATCACATGCTTTATTGATAGCGCTATCTTTTGTCTTGTTGAAGTTACTGTCTTGTGTACGCTATGTGCGTTGATTCATAGCGGGTTACTGTTTTGTGTTTTTGTTATTACGCTATGTGCGTTGATTCATAGCGGGTTGTTGTGTTGTTTGTGACCATTTGCTATTTGTTTGTGTTAAGTTTGGGTCCAAATTGGGAATATGCTCTCTCCCATTTGGGGTTGTTTTCACACACAGATCAAAAGGTAATTATCATGTTAGTGAGAAAGTCTAACAGAATACAGTGAATCAGCATTCCAGTGTCTTATCTCAGTCTGAGACACCAGGTAGTGGGAGACAGGAAGTTTCTTCTTTCTTTTGGAGCAAACGGTGTCTATATGTTAATTGTCTTTTGATCTAAACCATTTGGCAGAGACCGTGGGAGAGAAGGGGGTAAGAGAACAGAAGGTCTTGAATTAAAAAAGGCTCAGGAACCACGGAGGGCTTGCTGATCCCACTCTGAAATCCAAACAAAAAGGGAGCAATTTCAAACAAAGTTGAAGTTTCATTTCAGTTGAAGTTTCACATAATTTGAATTGGATATTGAGACACTGTGAGACAGATGCTGACCGTGGTTCCACTGAGGGTATTCGGTGAAAGTCTATCCTTTGTTTTGGGAAATTTTGGTATGACAGATAAAAAGAGCTAAATTAACATCATTTCATCCAGTACGGACTAGAACGGGGTGACGAATAGATTTCCAAAATCATACAGATAAACAGTCATCAGGGCTGCTTATCAGGATTTTCATCAAAAATAAATCTATCACAGATAAACAGTCATTGTTGCTTAAATGAAGTTACAGCTGTTTGCAGGTTTTCACGCAAAGTTTACCGAGAACTAAACTAGGCCGTATAGTGACGATTATACGTAAAATAAGTACTTCGGCTGCTTGTTGACTATTTTTTGGAAATGGATAACAAGAGCACACAAAATCACATGTTCTTCAGCGCCGGTATTGGATGGAATGAAGACAAACCATGGTCCGCGGGTTTTTTTTAAAGTTTGGTTTATGTAACCCAAACAGGTTTCCCCTATAAATGGTTTTTTAAAGTTAGGAAATTTAAGGCTAAAACGGGTTTAGAAGAAGGAAAATTATAGATGGGGGAAAACCGCAAATGGTGTTTTGTTCAGGACCTCAAGCAGTATGAAAGCTCCACGCACCGGCACCACCGTACCAAACCGTCTTGTTCTCAAGAATCCAGGGGGCCATTTTTCTGTTGTTGTTGGTCTAACTTTTGTTTGTTTAGCGTTCCTGGACAAAGACAGAAACATTGGGGGTTTGGGAATACCTGTTGGTGGTAAGGCATACACTTTCAAAAGTTTAGAAAAGATTGTGACAGCCCAACCGTACAACGATCTGAGAAAGCTGAGAGTCTAACTATTACTATGCATTTGGTGTCACCTGGCAGCAGGGGCACAAAGCAGTTAACACCAATTGTGAAAAAGAATGCATTTTTTGGTGTGACATTCACTCAGGGAAAATGTCCTCATCTCAATTGGAGATACTTCCTCCCAAAACCGCACAAATATGCATTTAGAAGGTTTCCTATTGTTGTTTTATCCACATATGCTATTAGTTGCCTTTACTAAAAACAGGAGAGATCTTATCACACACCCAGTGCATCGACGATTTTTTCACTTCCAGCTTCAGTAGCTGCAAGTTCAGGGACAGTTGCAGGGTGCACCTTAATAAGGTGTCTGCAGGGCCAGTTAAAAACCTTGCCTTCCGCCATTTTTCCCACTTTTGCAGGGGTTCGAGAGGCTGTAAGTTCAAACCTTAGCGGTTCAGGAAAACACAGATCCAATCCATCAGAGAGCTGCAACCGCTTAACAGAAATGTATCATATGGGCTGTGTTTGGCCATAAAGGAGCCATGCCATGGGGGGAATATGTCGCGTTGTGTGTTTCACCCCTTTTAAAAGGTTTAATTATTATTACCACATTTTTTGGGGTTCATTATCGTTGCGACATTCCACGGGGGAATGTGTGTCTAAATGGTAATAATAAGGGGCAGTGCTATATTGTTAACGACAAATGGTCTTCAAACTTTTTGAACATTATGAAATTGGTTTGATCTCACACGGCAAGGGAAAAAAGCGTTGTTGGGGTGTTCCACTCAAAAAACTTCTTCAGTGTTATCAATAATCTAATGCAGAAAGCAATCCAAGGGGAATCAAGTCGGTTTGCCCAAGCGATGACAGCATGTTAAGAACAAAACTACGTACGTGCGAATGAGGGAAAGGACGCACAGAAACCTCCGTGTGAGATCCTTTTTGGCAGACCACCCAGTGTGGGGGGTTTGAAGCTTCTAGAGCCTCCTTCCCTCCCCGCTCTGTGTGAGCATGAAGTGTTAGAGTAGGGTGTACAACTGTCTTTCTGACATAGAATCCAGGTTTTCTGCTGCCCTGCCCCACCCAGCAAAGGACCGCTCCACACGCTGGCAGCCAGGGGATTTTGTGATCGTAAGAAACCTTCAGGAGAGGAAACTGACATCGAACACTGGCAAGGTCCCTTCCAGTTTTTCTGTCACCCACAAACAGTGAAGGTGCTGAGAGGGCAACGTGGGTCTACGCATCACACTGCAAGAGGTTTCAAGACCATAGGGCAAGCCAGGCCCGCCAGAAAGCCCCGGAAATCGACATGGACGTTCTGGTCACCAACGTTGCAACACAACCAAAACCTCAAATGAGGCAGTGGTAAAGACTGACTCCGACGGTTGTGTGACGTGCTAGTGGACGAACCTCTACACCAGAAGAAATCCACAACACCATAGGCAAGACGCCTGTAACCACAGCCCGTACTGCATCGCCCAGCCCCACACCGCACACAGCACTTTCCTGCAGGCACAGCACTCGCTGTGACGATTGAAGAACAACAGGAAGGGAAAGACATGGTGTATGAGACAATGTAATTCTTGTTTTCTGTTTCCTGTCTGTGGTTGTGGGGTGCATTTTTAAACAGATATGATAGGCTAGTGCTGGACCAGTTGACGGCGTCACAAGGCGGTGTGTGCACGATATTGGTACTAACCGTGTTGCACTTTTATCCCAGATAAGGACAAAGATCTGGAATCATTCAGCAAGCCATCCTCAATTTGACTGCTCTTAGAGATGCTGCTGAGGCAGATAAGGTGTTAAAGGAGATTTCCTCTCCTGGTTGACTTCAGGACCATGGTATGGATTATTGCTTAAAATTGTTACTCCCCTTGTAACAGTACTGGTAATAATTTTTATAGTGCTAGGATGTGTATGCCTTGTGTTCATACTCTGATACAACGTACTAATGTCTCAAGCATTGACCAACTATGCACATGTTCAATACCAGCAGCTCTCTGCTAAATCTGATCAATCATAACAAATGTGTCCCAAGCCCACACGATGATGTATTAAACCACCTGTAAACAATACTTTTGAACTTATCTTGGCCAAAAGGCGGCCGCTCCTAAGAGAGGTCGAGAAGGAATTTTTCCTTTCAAAGAAGGTTTTCGCCTTCTCCATGATGGGTATACAACCTTCCTGTGAGTACATGTGATGATGTGATTAATGAAAGCCAACTGGAGAGATAATTACTGATGTTTGTTAAATGTAACACGAGGGAAATGATAGAGAATTCATTTTTATAAAGTCTTTTTGCTTATTCTTTGTAGCTGTTTCTTAATTAGTATAACTTTCCTAATTAGTATAACTTTCATGCTTATTATTATTATATGCACATTTACAATACTATGTTTCTTTCAAGCCGTGTCTGTGTTTCTTCAGTCGCTGCTGCCTAAACAAAGGCAATAAATGTCCCACGTTGCATATCACAGAGATAACAAGAGCCTTAGATCCGAGGTCAGTTAGAGTACATGCCAGCCAGGGTTTCTGGCGTAGGCATTAGACCCCTCCTTACATCAACACCTGTGAATCTTCTGTGTGTGTGTTTGAATAAAGGGACAGAGCTGCAGAGGAATGGTTGAAGTTCCCACTAGAGCTGCGCTGCGGAAAGGCTGCTCTCGTGGTAGCTTCCCTTTTGCAACTGTCAATTAACTGCTCATTTGCCGTCTGAGTCTCGTTTCTTGCTTGACCGTCATTATTTAGTAAGTTAAAGTGTTATGAACCTGACAGTATTCTTATATTACTTGTTGGGGTAAAATTAGCATTTATAGTTTTTTTTCCTTTGTGACAATGCAGAGATTTGGTCCTCTGCCCTTATAATGGAGAGACAGACCACATCACCTGTCAATCTCTTTCCCCCCCCCCCAGAGGACACAATGACACAAGTTGTCCTCCGAAGGGCCGCCAGAAAACAGAGGCAAAGCAGCTTTTACTAACTCTGGGTGGTTGTGTGTCTGGGTCTTCTGTCAGTTGAGACAAAGCTTGTTTAGCAGAGCAAGAAGAAGGACGTACACACACCCACACACCAACACACACACCCCCCACACACACACACACAAACAGGCCTTGTATCTAGGGAAACAGTAAGCCACTCATCTCCCCTGGGCTTTCTCCCAAATTAAATCACCCCCTCCCTCTGCGTGTGCACACGGAGAGAAAACGGGGTTAAATGGTGGCGAGGGACTCAACGCGCTGTCACCAAAACAGTAGTTTCATGACCCACTTGAGAAACTCTCACCTCAGGTTTGTTTACACACAGCGCTTCTCTTCCCTTTCCTGAGCTATGACTGGGACTGGGACACACACACACATCCACACACACACACACACACACTTCCTCTTGGCCTACAGTGCATCTCCAGTACAATAAGTGTCAAGAACATTTGGAAAATAATCCCTAAGGTGTACGGTCTTTGTATTGAGCCAGGACTGTGCAGTGTGTGCTTTAAAAGCTCCCTATAAATAAATACAAATGTATTAATCTCATACAATGTAATATTGATTTTTGTGCAGGTCTGAATGTATTTTCTGGCTGACTGTTGTCAAGCCCCCCCCCCCCCCCCCCCAAAAAAAAAAAACGACAGAAAGGAGCTGTTGAACGAACGGAAAAAAACGTCTCGGTGTTGCTTTATCGACTTTTTTGGAACGATGTCGGGAAACATTAGTCATAAGTTCCAAAATAGCTTTATTAAAAACGTGATAATCCATTTGCGATGGCATCACACAACAAAGATAAATGGGGCACCAACTCCAGGATCTACATTAAGGATCCAGATCTCCTTTAAATACTTCTCTAAGCACTTACCCTGCACACACCATCATGTTCAGATTTAACCCTTGTGCTGTCTTCAACCAAAAAAGAAATCCAACGTTTTGGTCTTCTTGACACTTTTTTTCTGTCATAATATTTCTGCGCTTGATGTTTTTTTTCCAGGTTTTTGTCACTTTTTTGATGTTTTTGTAATTTTTGCCCGAAAGTTTTTCAATGTTCTTTTATCAATTTTTCTTTTCATGCTATAAAATTGAACAAAAACACCCAAATTCAACGAAAGTAGTGAACCGATCGTTCATTTAACTTGTGCAGAGCGTTGAATGGAACCATCCACGTCATTTTGCTTTAAAATTAGCTTGAAAGAAACCCGCATATATGATATAGAAACTTTTTGAAAATGGGTCAGATTTGACCCGAGAACAACAGGAGGAAGGCTCATATGCAGTGTGATTTCCCATGAGGACAGGGAGTCATGAGCTCCTCTGTCTTTCCATTTGTGTGCATCCATGTCCCAGAAATGCTCTGGGGATTTATACCCCAGAGTCCTTATGTTCCTCCCCCCCCCCCCCCCCCCCGATGTTTCCTTGGATCAGGTAAGCTACAAAATCACAGTTGCAGCTGTTTCTGTGGTCCTGCTACACGTCCTGGAACGCCCTGTTACATCATACTACGCCCTTCAGTGCCCTGCTAGGCCATGAACTACTACAAATCTGCTATTTCTAGTCACTGTTCCATTATCTTTTACTGTGACTGTTATTGCCACTATTCATCACACCCCCAACCGGCACTTCAGACACACTTGCACACTTGTTGTTGTTGTCCTGAAAACACTTCGGAACACATTTCTGCTGCTCCACATAACTGGCACTACTATGCTACCGCCTGACTTTTGCACTATTACATTGACTGTCGACTGTATGCATAATTGCACATTTTTTAACTCAAATGTTGCTGCTCTTATTTTCCTCATTGTATACATCTTCTTATTTTTGTGTAATGTTATGTTTGTCTGTGGACCTAATTGGTTAAAAATGTCTTGTCTACACCGTGGGATAGAGGGCAACGTAATTTCGATCTCTTTGTATGTTTTGACATGTGAAGAAATTGACAATAAAGCAGACTTTGACTTTCAAGAGCCTGGGTCTGTCCCAGGTTTCTTCCTAAATAGGGGTTTTTCCTTGTTACTGTTGCACTAGTTTCTTGGGGGAAGTACTAGAACTGTTGGGTCCTTGTAAATTATATTGAGTGTGTTCTAGACCTACCTATCTGTAAAGTGTATTGAGATAACTCTTGTTATGAATTGATACTATAAATGAAAGGTTATTGAATTGACAGAGATGGTACACGGGTACTCACCATGAACAGAGAGGCAGGCCGTGTCCCGTCTGGTTCCGTCCGGGTACGTGTGGAACTCACAGGTGTAGCAGGCCTCGTCCTCCGTCCTGACCGCCTCGATGGTAAGTCGGGTGTCGCCCAGAGTTCGGCTCAAGCTAAACCGATCCTTGTACTGCTCCTCCACCATCCGGTGCCCACGCTTGGCGTAGGAGGCCACGGTGGTGGTGTCGCCCTGCTCGGCCGTCTTCCTCCACAGCACCTGGTGCACCCTCTCGGGGAGGCTGTACCAGCAGGACAGGGTGGCCGGCTTCCCGCTCACCGCCGTCTTGTTGCCCTCCAGGCGCACTTTACCTGGGACAGTAGGAAACGCTCTAGTTATTAATATCAAGACAGTGATTTGGACGTCGGCTCTGTGTGAATTTATTTCTCCTGGCATCAAAATGTGCAATGAAAAATGTACAGGACTGCTGCTTGGGTGCAGGAGCCAGGGTAACGAGGGTAAAGAGGAGTCTGGGTGTAATAAAAAAATGTATGTGCACGAGTAATAGTAACAACAGGAAGTGCCAAGGCTTGCTGTGTGGGTGGGCTGTCTTCCCTGCAGGTCTGCGAGTTCAAACCACAGCCTACTACTTCCTGTCTTATACTGTAAGGGGTCTAGTGACAACAAACACTATGTGTGACCCTCATTTGTCTGAAAACAGAACAAAAGTTCAGATGTTAGGTGTGAGCCACAGCACTGGAAAATACTTATCTGTGTAAGTAACTGTGTATATGTAAGTGCGCATGTATGTATGTATGTATATGTATATACTATATGTATATTATTTTATTAATTAATCTTTCTTAAACTGTCTATATCAATAATTCTAACCGTTTTATTGTTTAATATTTATTGGTTGGAATGGGAAGGAT